>NW_024880701.1:0-14000 GCF_900700415.2 Clupea harengus
AGACTGGACACAGAAAAAAAAAAAAAAAAGTATTTATACATTGTGTTTATTTATTGAAATATATAGGAGGGAAAACCCAAGGGGGGACCAAGAGGACTGCAGACTGGACACAGAAAAAAAAAGTATTTATGCATGTGTTTATTTATTGAAATATATAGGAGGGAAAACCCAATGGGGGACCAAGAGGACTGCAGACTGGACACAGAAAAAAAAAAAAAAAAAAAAAAAAGTATTTATGCATGTGTTTATTTATTGAAATATATAGGAGGGAAAAACCAAAGGGGGACCAAGAGGACTGCAGACTGGACACAGAAAAAAAAAAAAAGTATTTTATACATGTGTTTATTTATTGAAATATATAGGAGGGAAAACCCAAGGGGGACCAAGAGGACTGCAGACTGGACACAGAAAAAAAAAAAAAAAAAAAAAAAAAGTATTTATGCATGTGTTTATTTATTGAAATATATAGGAGGGAAAACCCAATGGGGACCAAGAGGACTGCAGACTGGAAACAGAAAAAAAAAAAAAAAAAAAAAGTATTTATGCATGTGTTTATTTATTGAAATATATAGGAGGGAAAACCCAAGGGGGACCAAGAGGACTGCAGACTGGACACAGAAAAAAAAAGTATTTATGCATGTGTTTATTTATTGAAATATATAGGAGGGAAAACCCAATGGGGACCAAGAGGACTGCAGACTGGACACAGAAAAAAAAAAAAAAAAAAAAAGTATTTATGCATGTGTTTATTTATTGAAATATATAGCAGGGAAAACCCAAGGGGGACCAAGAGGACTGCAGACTGGACACAGAAAAAAAAAAAAAAGTATTTATACATGTGTTTATTTATTGAAATATATAGGAGGGAAAAACCCAAGGGGGGACCAAGAGGACTGCAGACTGGACACAGAAAAAAAAAAAAAAAAAAAAAAAAGTATTTATGCATGTGTTTATTTATTGAAATATATAGGAGGGAAAACCCAATGGGGGACCAAGAGGACTGCAGACTGGACACAGAAAAAAAAAAAAAAAAAAAAAAAAGTATTTATGCATGTGTTTATTATTGAAATATATAGGAGGGAAAACCCAATGGGGGACCAAGAGGACTGCAGACTGGACACAGAAAAAAAAAAAAAAAAAAGTATTTATGCATGTGTTTATTTATTGAAATATATAGGAGGGAAAACCCAATGGGGGACCAAGAGGACTGCAGACTGGACACAGAAAAAAAAAAAAAAAGTATTTATGCATGTGTTTATTTATTGAAATATATAGGAGTGAAAACCCAAGGGGGGACCAATAGGACTGCAGACTGGACACAGAAAAAAAAAAAAAAAAGTATTTATGCATGTGTTTATTTATTGAAATATATAGGAGGGAAACCCCAATGGGGGACCAATAGGACTGCAGACTGGACACAGAAAAAAAAAAAAAAAAAAGTATTTATGCATGTGTTTATTTATTGAAATATATAGGAGGGAAACCCCAATGGGGGACCAAGAGGACTGCAGACTGGACACAGAAAAAAAAAAAAAAAAAAGTATTTATGCATGTGTTTATTTATTGAAATATATAGGAGGGAAAACCCAATGGGGGACCAAGAGGACTGCAGACTGGACACAGAAAAAAAAAAAGTATTTATGCATGTGTTTATTTATTGAAATATATAGGAGGGAAAACTCACTGGAGGCCCAAGAGGACTGCAGACTGGACACAGAAAAAAAAAAAAAAAAAAAAAAAAGGATTTATGCATTTGTTTATTTATTTAAATATATAATAAAGGAGGGAAAACTCACTGGAGGCCCAAGAGGACTGCAGACTGGACACAGAAAAAAAAAAAAAAAAAAAAAAGTATTTATGCATTTGTTTATTTATTTAAATATATAATAAAGGAGGGAAAACTCACTGGAGGCCCAAGAGGACTGCAGACTGGACACAGAAAAAAAAAAAAAAAAAAAAGTATTTATGCATTTGTTTATTTATTTAAATATATAATAAAGGAGGGAAAACTCACTGGAGGCCCAAGAGGACTGCAGACTGGACACAGAAAAAAAAAAAAAAAAAAAGTATTTATGCATTTGTTTATTTATTTAAATATATAATAAAGGAGGGAAAACTCACCTAACAAGGCTAGCCAATGACTTTCCTGCCTTTTTTGCTTAACCGGTCGAGGTTACCAATATGCTCATACAATCTTTTTCTCTTTTGGCCTGTAACACTTAAATCAGTAAAAAAAAAAAAGTATTAATGCATGTATATTGATAAACAAAATCAGTTTAAAAAAAAAAAAAAAAGTATTTATGCATGTGTATTAATACATAAAATCAGTAAAAAAAAAAAATAAAAAAGTATTTATGCATGTATATTGATGAACAAAATCAGTAAAAAAAAAAAAAGTATTTATGCATGTATATTGATAAACAAAATCAGTTTAAAAAAAAAAAAAAAAAAAGTATAAATGCATGTATATTGATAAACAAAATCAGTTTAAAAAAAAAAAAAAAAGTATTTATGCATGTGTATTAATAAACAAAATCAGTAAAAAAAAAAAAAAAAAAGTATTTATGCATGTATATTGATGAACAAAATCAGTTAAAAAAAAAAAAAAAAGAAGTTTTTATGCATGTATATTAATAAACAAAATCAGTTAAAAAAAAAAAAAAGTACAATTTTTTTCTATTTTTGCCTGTAACACTTCAAACACTTAATGGCTCATCTACAGTCGTAGTCAGCACCTAACAAGGCTAGCCAATGACTTTCCTGTCTTTTTTGCTTAACCGGTCGAGGTTACATTGGCTCATACAATCTTTTTCTCTTTTGGCCTGTAACACTTAAATCAGTTAAAAAAAAAAGTATTAATGCATGTATATTGATGAACGTAATCAGTTTAAAAAAAAATAAAAAAAAGTATTTATGCATTTATTTTGGTGAACAAAATCATTTAAAAAAAAAAAAGTACTATTCTTTTCTATTTTGGCCTGTAACACTTCAAACACTTAATGGCTCATCTACAGTCTTAGTCAGCACCTAACAAGGCTAGCCAATGACTTTCCTGCCTTTTTTGCTTAACCGGTCGAGGTTACCAACATGCTCATACATTATTTTTTTCTTTTGGCCTGTAACACTTCAAGCACTTAATGGCTCATCTACAGTCTTAGTCAGCACCTAACAAGTCTCACCAATGACTTTCCTGCCTTTTTTGCTTAACCGGTCGAGGTTACCAATATGCTCATACAATCTTTTTCTCTTTTGGCCTGTAACACTTAAACATCTTATCATCATGTATCTAAACATTAAACATCTTATTATCAACGTATCTAAACATTAAACATGTTATAATCATGTTATACGTCATCATACTACATGTTTCTAGACATTAAACATCTTATCATCATATACTACATGTATCTAAACATTAAACATCTTATCATCATGTATCTAAACATGAAACATCTTATCATCATGTACTACAAGTATCTAAACATCAAACATCTTATCATCATATACGACATGTATCTAAATATCAAACATCTTATCATCATGTATCTAAACATGAAACATCTTATCATATACTACATGTATCTAAACATTAAACATCTTATCATCATGTATCTAAACATTAAACATCTTATCATATACTACATGTATCTAAACATTAAACATCTTATCATCATTCATGTAAACATGAAACATCTTACCATCTTATACTACATGTATCAAAATATGAAACATCTTATCATCATGTATCTAAACATGAAACATCTTATCATATACTACATGTATCTAAACATTAAACATCTCATCATGTATCTAAACATTAAACATCTTATCATCATGTATCTAAACATGAAACATCTAAACATGAAACATCTTATCGTCATCATATACTACATGTATCTAAACATAAAACATCATATACTACATGTATCTAAACATGAAACATCTTATCGTCATCATATACTACATTTATCTAAACATAAAACATCATATACTACATGTGTCTAAACATGAAACATCTTATCATCATATACTACATGTATCTAAAAATTAAACATCTTATCATGTATCTAATCGTATCATCATGTATCTAAACATGAAACATCTTATCATCATGTATCTAAACATGAAACATCTTATCATATACTACATGTATCTAAACATGAAACATCTTATCATCATGTATCTAAACATGAAACATCTTATCATATACTACATGTATCAAAATATGAAACATCTTATCATCATGTATCTAAACCAGAAACATCTTATCATCATATACTACATGTATCTAAACATTAAACATCTTATCATCATATACTACATGTATCAAAATATGAAACATCTTATCATCATGTATCTAAACATGAAACATCTTATCATATACTACATGTATCTAAACATTAAACATCTCATCATGTATCTAAACATTAAACATCTTATCATCATGTATCTAAACATGAAACATCTAAACATGAAACATCTTATCATCATATACTACATGTATCTAAACATTAAACATTTTATCATGTATCTAAACATGAAACATCTAAACATGAAACATCTTATCATATACTACATGTATCTAAACATTAAACATCTTATAATCATGTATCTAAACATTAAACATCTTGTCATCATATACTACATGTATCTAAACATCTAAACATTAAACATTAAACATCTCATCATTATGTATCTAAACATTAAACATCTTGTCATCATATACTACATGTATCTAAACATCTAAACATTAAACATTAAACATCTTATCATCATGTATCTAAACATGAAACATCTTATCATCATGTACTACAAGTATCTAAACATCAAACATCTTATCATCATGTATGTAAACATTAAACATCTTATCATCATGTATCTAATCTTATTATCATGTATCTAAACATTAAACATCTTATCATGTATCTAATCGTATCATCATGTACTACATGTATCTAAACATGAAACATCTTATCATCATGTATCTAAACATGAAACATCTTATCATATACTACATGTATCTAAACATTAAACATCTTATCATCATGTATCTAAACATTAAACATCTTATCATCATGTATCTAAACATGAAACATCTTATCATCATATACTACATGTATCTAAACATTAAACATCTTATCATCATGTATCTAAACATGAAACATCTCATCATCATATACTACATGTATCTAAACATTAAACATCTTATCATGTATCTAAACATGAAACATCTTATCATCATATACTACATGTATCTAAACATTAAACATCTTATCATCATGTATCTAAACATTAAACATCTTATCATCATGTATCTAATCTTATCATGTATCTAAACATTAAACATCTTATCATGTATCTAATCGTATCATCTTGAATCTAATCGTATCATCATGATTGTAAACATTAAACATCTCATCATTATGTATCTAAACATTAAACATCTTATCATATACTACATGTATCTAAACATTAAACATCTTATCATCATGTATCTAAACACGAAACATCTTATCATCATATACTACATGTATCAAAATATGAAACATCTTATCATCATGTATCTAAACATGAAACATCTTATCATATACTACATGTATCTAAACATTAAACATCTTATCATCATGTATCTAAACATGAAACATCTTATCATCATATACTACATGTATCAAAATATGAAACATCTTATCATCATGTATCTAAACATGAAACATCTTATCATCATATACTACATGTATCTAAACATTAAACATCTTATCATCATATACTACATGTATCTAAACATTAAACATCTTATCATCATGTATCTCAACATGAAACATCTTATCATCATATACTACATGTATCAAAATATGAAACATCTTATCATCATGCATCTAAACATGAAACATCTTATCATCATATACTACATGCATCAAAACATGAAACATCTTATCATATACTACATGTATCTAAACATTAAACATCTTATCATCATGTATCTAAACATGAAACATCTTATCATCATATACTACATGTGTCAAAATATGAAACATCTTATCATCATGTATCTAAACTTGAAACATCTTATCATATACTACATGTATCTAAACATTAAACATCTTATAATCATGTATCTAAACATTAAACATCTTGTCATCCTATACTACATGTATGTAAACATTAAAGATCTTATCATGTATCTAAACATTAAACATCTTATCATCATCATATACTACATGTATCTAAACATAAAACATCATATACTACATGTATCTAAACATTAAACATATCATCATCATATACTACATGTATCTAAACATAAAACATCATATACTACATGTATCTAAACATGAAACATCTTATGATCATATACTACATGTATCTAAACATTAAACATCTCATCATGTATCTAAACATTAAACATCTTATCACTATATACTACATGTATCAAAATATGAAACATCTTATCATCATGTATCTAAACATGAAACATCTTATGATCATATTCTACATGTATCTAAACATTAAACATCTTATCATCATGTATCTAAACATTAAACATCTTATTATCACGTATCTAAAGATGTACTACATGATTAACATCTTATCATCATGTATCTAAACATGAAACATCTTATGATCATATACTACATGTATCAAAACATGAAACATCTTATGATCATATACTACATGTATCTAAACATTAAACATCTTATCATCATGTATCTAAACATTAAACATCTTATCATGTATCTAAACATTAATCATCTTATCATATACTACATGTATCTAAAGATTAAACATCTTATCATCATGTATCTTATTATCACGTATCTAAACATTAAACATGTTATCATCATATACTACATGTATCTAAACATGAAACATCTCATCATCATGATGTTTCATGTTTAGATACAATGACTTTCCTGCCTTTTTTGCTTAACTGGTCGAAATTACAAATGTGCTCATATCATTTTTTTCTATTTTTGTCTGTAACATTTCAAACACTTTATGGTTCATCTACAGGCTTAGTCAGGACCTAACAAGGCTAGCCAATGACTTTCCTGCCGTTTTTGCTTTACCGGTCGATGTTACTAATATGCTCATACAATATTTATCTATTTTGTTCTGTAACATTTCAAACACTTAATGGCTCATCTACAGTCTAAGTCAGGATCTAACAAGGCTAGCAAATTACTTTCCCGCCTTTTTTGCTTCACCGGTCGAAGTTACCAATATCCTCATACAATTTTTTTCTATTTTGGCCTGTAACACTTCAAACACTTAATGGCTCATATAAGTACATAATAACAGTGCAAAAACACATGTTATAACACTGTAATAAGTATGTAATAACAGTGTAATAACAAATGTTATGATATATGATATACTTTACTGCTCATACTATTTTTCTCTATTTTGGCCTGTAACACTTCAAACACGTAATGGCTCTACAGTCTTCGTCAGGACCTAACAAGGCTAGCCAATGACTTTCCTGCCTTTTTTGCTTAACTGGTCGAAGTTACAAATATGCTCAAATATATATATATTTAAATATATAATAAAGGAGGGAAAACTCACTGGAGGCTAGTCGGGCGCATTCCTCTCGGTGTGTCTATCTGTCTGTCTGTCGCAGGCACTGGAACTGCGTAAGCGTGGCTTCTGGACACTGAACTAACAAGCAAACACACACAAAATCAGTTAAAAAAAAAGTAAAAAAAAAAAAGGTATTTATGCATGTAGTAGTAGTAGTAGTAGTCCTTTATTGTTACAGTACAAGCACACAAGTACCAGCAACGCAGCCTGTCACTAGTAAACTAGCGAAAATGGCAATCCCCCCGTCCATACAAGGGGGTAGACAGGACGGGAAGACAAGGTTGAGGGAAGAATTGCAGCATAAACATGAGGAGAGGGAGGAGAGAAAAAAAAGGAGTACAGTGTGGGAGCAGGAAAAAAAAACCTCAGCACATAAGCACATACATTTTACAACAAGACTTGCAACGGGGAGGGGGGAGGGGGGATGGACGCAAACCAATACAGACAAGCCGCCAGCTGGATATCAGTGTGTTATTCAGGCGCCACTCACAGACTCCGTCCTGTCGCACTGGGGGTATAAAGCGGCAAAGGCGTGGGATAGGGGGTGGGGGGAGTGAATGCATATCTGTGAATAGTATGTACGTGTGTATGTATGTAAAGTTCTCAGAAGCTCCGGACGCCACTTCCTGCTGCTAGAGTTGCTACCTACTGTGCTCGCTAGCCCCGGAAGGCTGCTTATCTGCTTTTGTACTTAAGTATCCCAGTGACTGCGCTCACTACTACTAACTTTCACATTACATCGAGTCTGGGAATTCACTCCCCCCCTATTCTCTGTCACTCTTGGCTAACTGTCCTTAATTGGCTCCCACGGCCATGGCTTTTTTCTCTACCTCTGTCTGCTGCCTGGAATGTAACATGTTTAGCGACTCCCCAACACCCTTCAATGGGCACAAAACTTGCAATAAGTGTAGGCTACTGGCAAGCCTGGAAGCGAGGATATCTGTAATTGAGTCGCGTCTCCTCAGCTTAGACCATATTACCTCGTTAGCCCAAACTAGCGAAACCCAGCATGTGGATGAAACTAAATTAACTACATTAACCAACGCCACTCCGCCTTCTAGCACACCCATTGTAACACCGCAGCTTAAATGCCAAGACAAATGGGTAACTGTAAAGCGAGGAAGTAGTAGAAAATAAATAAATCAATGTCCGTATCACACTCACATCCCATCTCAACTTCAAACCGTTTCTCCCCAATTAATACCACCGATGCTGATGATAAAGTTCTCGTAATTGGTGATTCCACCCTGAGACATATTAAACTCTCAACCCCGTCACAAACAGTGAGCTGTATATCCGGAGCTAGAGCAAATGACATCGAATCCCACTTAAAACTAATCGCCAAACGGAGATTCTCTAAAATTATTATTCACACAGGCGTAAACGATGTCCGCCTACGACAATCGGAAACCACCAAACTAAACTTCGCATCGCTACTCAATACCGCTACACAAATGGCAGACTCTGTAGTGTGTTCGGGCCCTATGCCCATAAACCGCGGCGACGAGATGTACAGCAGGCTATCCTCACTTAATAACTGGTTAGCAGAATGGTGCTCATACAATAACGTAGATTTCATAAATAACTGGCCAACTTTTTGGAGGAAGCCTGGGCTACTGCAGAAGGATGGCATCCACCCCTCCTGGGAGGGTGCTACACTCCTCTCTCAAAACTTAATAACCTAGCCCAAACCTACTACTGACAACCCAAAATTAGCACTGGAAGGCAGACCACACTAACTTCGGCTGCACCAGTACACTCTTTGCCCATATTAAACCATATACATACGGTATCTATACCCAGAACGTACAAACCCAACGCAAATCACACTAAAAGAAATATTAATCAGGATAATCTAATAAAGATACAAACTTTATCAGCACACAATGAAACTTGTACAATCCTAAAACTGGGCCTTATTAACATTCGGTCCTTAACATCAAAAAGGTGCACTTATAAATGAGCTGATAACGGACAACAACATTCAAATACTTTTCCTAACTGAAACCTGGCTAAAACCAGATGAATTCCTAGCCTTAAATGAGTCCACCCCTCCAAGTCATGTTAACTGCCACATCCCCCGCAGCACAGGGCGTGGAGGTGGAGTAGCCACAATTTCCCTTGCTAACCTATGTATTTCCCCAAGACCTAAATTTAAATTTGCATCATTTGAAGTCCTAGTACTTCATCTTATGCATCCAATCTCAAAAGCCACTCAGCCGGTCACTCTTGTGACACTATATAGACCACCAGGCCCCTACACTGAATTTTTATCTGAATTTTCCGACTTCCTATCCGCCCTGGTTGTAAACTCTGATAAAATCCTCATAGTGGGAGATTTTAATATCCACATGGATAATGAAAATAATAGCCTTACAATTGCATTCCAATCACTAATAGACTCTATCGGGTTCTCCCAACACGTAAACACACCAACCCACCATCATAATCACACCATTGACCTTGTATTAACACATGGCCTAGAAATTGACCGCCCTCTAGTTCTACCCCAAAATACTGCCCTTTCAGATCACCACCTAATTACATTCAACATGAAATTAGATCTCCGTCCAACAACGGAATTAACCCACTTCTACAGCCGTTGTCTGTCCGACAGGACTACAGCAGAATTCATATCAAAACTACCAGTCGCTCTTGCCACAGCTCCTACCACTGGCAAAGTAAATGACGAACGCACACCCCCACCCCATATCGACCTACTAACGGATGGCGTCATACATGCACTCCACTCAACCCTTGATGCTGTTGCGCCACTAAAAAAGAGAATAAGAAAACTGAAAAGACTGGCCCCATGGTACACTGATCAGACTCGTGCACTTAAACAAACCACACGAAAACTAGAAAAAAAATGGTACTCAACCAAACTTGAGGTATTCCACCTGGCATGGAAGGATAGTCTTCTAAGCTATAAACGAGTACTTTCTGAGGCGAAATCGGCTTACTACTCTTCACTGATTGATAATAATAAAAACAACCCCAAGTTCCTATTTAACACCATTTCTAGGCTAACAAAAAACCACAATACAATCGATCATTCTGTTCCCATAAGCTTTAGTGGTAATGATTTCATGACCTTTTTCAATAACAAAATTCTAACAATAAGAGAACAAATTCATAGTCTCCTCCCCCTCTATGACCTTACACCTCTTCCAATATGCCCTATGGCTATGGCAACACCCCCTCAACCTGGTGCTCTCCTTGAATCCTTCGCACCCATTGACTTCCCTGAACTAAACTCCCTGATCCTCTCATCTAAATCATCGACGTGCCTACTAGACCCTATCCCCACAAAACTTCTTAAACATGCACTACCCTTATTAAGTGAGACATTACTTAATATAATGAATAATTCACTAATTTCAGGATACGTCCCCAAATCATTCAAAATAGCAGTGATCAAACCATCTCTCAAAAAACCTAACCTTGATCCTGATAATCTAGCTAACTATAGACCCATATCTAATCTCCCCTTCTTGTCAAAAATACTTGAAAAAATAGTAGCTAAGCAACTTACTTCCTTTTTACACCAAAACAAAATCGAAGAAACCCTCCAATCTGGCTTTAGAGCCCACCACAGCACTGAAACGGCCTTAGTCAAAGTCCTGAATGACCTACTAATCGCATCCGACCATGGGTGCACCTCAATACTAGTTCTCCTAGACCTTAGTGCCGCCTTCGACACTATAGACCACCATATCCTATTACAGAGACTTGAACATCATGTTGGCATCAAAGGCTGTGCCCTATCCTGGTTTAGATCTTACCTCTCTGATCGCCATCAATTCGTTCAGGTCCATGAGAAGTCATCCAATCACACTAGAGTAAGCTACGGTGTTCCCCAAGGCTCTGTCCTCGGACCACTGCTCTTTTCCCTTTACATGCTACCCTTAGGTGCTGTCATAAGGAACCATGGCATTAACTTCCACTGCTATGCTGATGACACCCAACTCTACCTATCCATGAAACCTGATGAAATTGTACATTTACCCAAGATAGAAACTTGCCTGCAAGATGTAAAATCTTGGATGGCTAACAACTTCCTGCTCCTCAACTCTGATAAAACTGAGGTTATGCTTGTAGGCCCCGATCAATTGAGAATGACACTATCTAGCCATCTATCCACACTCGATGGCATCCCAACACCCAATACTAGCATCAAAAACCTTGGTGTAACTATCAACCAAGACCTTCTACTTGACTCACACATAAAACAGATCTCAAAGACATCATTTTTTCATTTACGCAATATTGCCAAAATTAGAAAAGTCCTATCCCTCCAAGATGCAGAAAAACTAATCCACGCATTTATTACTTCCCGACTAGATTACTGCAATGCTCTCCTGTCCGGATGCAGCATCAACTCAATAAAGAGCCTCCAACTTATACAGAACGCTGCTGCCCGTACACTCACCAGAACTAAAAAATATGAGCACATCTCACCTGTACTTGCCTCTCTGCATTGGCTCCCTGTCAAAAGTAGAATTGATTTCAAAGTACTCCTGCTAACATACAAAGCCCTAAATGACCTGGCTCCAAACTACCTTAAGGAATTAGTTGTCCCCTACTGCCCTCCAAGACCGCTCCGTTCCCAGAGTGCTGGCCTCCTTGTAATTCCAAGAATATCAAAAACCACAGTAGGAGGCAGAGCCTTTAGCTACCGAGCCCCCCTCCTCTGGAACAATCTCCCTGCCTCCATTCGAGATGCAGACACCCTACCGATATTCAAATCGAGACTAAAGACATTCCTCTTCAGTGCATCCTATAGCCATAAGTAACTGCGTCAACTAAGCCTAGGGGCTGAGCAGGGGCGAGAGACAACAAGGCCAATCCCGGCATGGAGGTTACCCTGCCCATTTTGGTGGCGCGCCTCTCATCCCTCACTCCTGTGATGCTTTTCCATAGGGCCACTTGGTAGATAGGTAAACAGTTGCTAGTGTGAGACAAAATTAAACCAAAACCTACATTGAGGGCACTTTAGAAAGGTGTAATTAAAGGTCAAAAAACCAAAACATACACCTAGAATCTAGGCCAACCCTAAGGGACAATTAAGAACATCAGAAACCCATTGGTGGACTTTAAAAAAAAAAAAAAAAAATAGATACACACCCGCTCTGCCCCTGTCCTGCTTAGTTGGGCCTGGGGGCTGAGCGGGTGAGAGAGACAATGCCAGACACGGCAGGGAGACTGTCCTGCCAGACCCGGTGGCGCACCTCTTAGTTCTCTCAATCCTGTGATGCTTTCCATGGACCACTTGGTAGATAGGTAAACAGATGCTAGTGTAAGACACAATTACATAAACCAAACAAATCTAAACACATGTAATACCCCCCTAATCAACTAAACTGGACTAAAATCTAAATAATATGTTAAATAATATTCCCTTACACTTAGCCAGGCAGCCCCTCTCCCTCTCTCTCTCGCTCTCTCTCTCCCTCCCTCTCCTCTCATATCACATCGCTAATGCTTATAATAATAAATGGCATATTGCCTACTGTAAATCTACTACCCAAAGGTATCTCCTTATCTGGTTCTGAAATAAATATCTACTAACAAAAATGTTCTCTCTCCCTTGTAGCATGTTCCAATTGCTGATGGAAGTGGAAACATTGCTCCTCACCCCCACTACTCCTCAACTACGCATATGGACAGCCAAACTCTACCCACTCACTCTGTTCTTTTTCTTTTTCTCCTAATCCAGACTATCTTCGCTATGGGACGCTGCTGTAATCTCTCCACCCGGTCTACCCGTAGAAACCCTCTGCCAATTGCACCCACCGCCACTGCACTGCCGTACACTTACTCTACCTCATACCCTATGCTAGCATTTATATACAATATATAATATTGCCACCATCAACATGTTTCTCTGTTCCTACTCCCCTTACCCCTGTAACAGTAAACCTTTGAGGACAGTGTATACCCACTAAACTGGTCTTGTTTGTATCATGTATTTACCACCGGATGTCTGTATATATATCATGTACACCTACCAAATGCAGGATATGTACAACACCTGTTGTTTCCCATCCCCTTCTGCCACACAACCCTCCCCCATCCCCCCTTCCTATCTCCACCCGGCCGACCTCAAGCAGATGGGTCCCCCCTTATGTGCCGTGGTTCTGCTTAAGGTTCCTTCCTGACTAACAGGGAGTTTTTTCTTGCCCGTGTTGCCAATGTGCTTGCACTAAGGGGGTTCAGGCTCTGGGCTCTGTAAAGCGCCTAGAGACAATTGTATTGTTATGGCGCTATATAAATAAAATTGAATTGAATTGAATTGAATGCAAAGTTCATGTATGAGTAGGCCTGGGTTGTTCCTTCCCCCAGGCCACAGTCAGACAGATTCTCAGTTCGCAAGATTGTCGTTGCCATGGAGACAGCCTTGAAAGGGTCCTGGACAG
>NW_024880702.1:5000-14000 GCF_900700415.2 Clupea harengus
AGAATGAGAAAGAGAGAGAGAGAGAGTATTAGAGAGAGAAAATGAGAATGACAAAGAAAGAGAGAGAGAGAGAAAGAGAGAGAAAATGAGAATGACAAAGAAAGAGAGAGAGAGAGTATTAGAGAGAGAAAGAGAGAGCGTGAGAATGAGAACGAAAGAGAGAGAGACAGAGTAAGAGAGAGAGAGAGAGTAAGAAAGAGAGAGAGACAGAGTGAAAGAGAGAGTGAGAGACCAGGGGAGAGACTGGGAGGTGAGACATGCTGCTCCTGCACAGTGGGAGAGACCAGGGGAGAGACTGGGGGAGAGACTGGTGTCGTGGTGTGGTGTGGAGGAAGGAGGACGTGGGTGAACATTTCTTCTTGAAAATGCTGCCGTTTGAACTGAGAACAAGTGACACTTGGGGGTGTGCGCTTGATTAATCCTAATCTAAAATGGCCACCAGGTTAATCATCATTATTGACATGAGATGACATACACTCTCGTCTCATCTTCTCTGCACCACTTCCTCGTAGTGGCAACCAAGTTACCAGAGGAGGGGTTACATAAAGAGGAGGTGTTACACAAAGAGGAGGTGTTACATAAAGAGGAGGTGTTACATACAGAGGAGGAGTTACATAAAGAGGAGGAGTTACACAAAGAGGAGGTAAAGAGGAGGGGTTACATAAAGAGGAGGAGTTACATAAAGAGGAGGTAAAGAGGGGGTGTTACATAAAGAGGAGGAGTTACATACAGAGGAGGAGTTACATAAAGAGGAGGTGTTATATAAAGAGGAGGAGTTACATAAAGAGGAGGCGTTACATACAGAGGAGGTGTTACATACAGAGGAGGAGTTACATAAAGAGGAGGTGTTATATAAAGAGGAGGAGTTACATAAAGAGGAGGCGTTACATAAAGAGGAGGAGTTACATAAAGAGGAGGTGTTACATAAAGATGAGGTGTTACATAAAGAGGAGGAGTTACATAAGGAGGAGGAGTTACATAAAGAGGAGGTAAAGAGGAGGAGTTACATAAAGAGGAGGAGTTACATAAAGAGGAGGTAAAGAGGAGGTGTTACATACAGAGGAGGGGTTACATAAAGAGGAGGAGTTACATACAGAGGAGGTGTTACATAAAGAGGAGGGGTTACATAAAGAGGAGGTGTTACATAAAGAGGAGGTGTTACATAAAGAGGAGGGGTTACATGAAGAGGAGGTGTTACATGAAGAGGAGGGGTTACATAAAGAGGAGGTGTTACATGAAGAGGAGGTAAAGAGGAGGCGTTACATAAAGATGTCACCACTGCCACCGAGAGCAGAGAATGAGGCGCAATTCAATGAACAGGCCAGAGGTGGTGCAGTGCATGGCCTGAGCCTCACCTTTAAAACACAATGAGAAGAAGGGAGAATAGACGGATGAAGAAGGGATGCACTTATTTTTCTTTTCTATTTCATTTTTTTCTATTTCTTATGTAAAGTAGTATTTTTTTTGTTACACCAGGTTCTATTGCTCGTAGCTTGACTATTCTCTCCCTTGTACGTCGCTTTGGACAAAAGCATCTGCTAAATGACTAAATGTAAATGTAAATGTAAACGAGAGAGAGAGAGAGAGAGAGAGAGAGAGAGAAACAATCTTGTGTGTTTCTTGGAGTGAATGGACGAGAGTGAATTTATTCCTCTCCCATCCTCTCAAGTGATCACATTTACAATGCTGGCAGAGGCGAAGCGGTGGTGCACAATAATAATAAGTCCATAAATATGAAGGGGAGGTGCAGAGACGACATGACAGGTAACGCATATCAGGAACGTGTAGCTGTGGAGGGAATGGAACAGCACTTACTTAAGGGACCAGGCAGATATGGTATCTCTCGCATTCATCTACAGGCCATGCTGATTTACCCGCCGCAGGCTACATGGTTTGCCTTCCACATAGTATTGCTGGGAATATTTCAAATGGGGGTCATGAAAAAGGTCACAGCAGAGGGCCACAGACATTGGGAGAGACTTCAGCTCTACAGACCAGGGGGAGGAGAGAGAGGGGCGGGGGGGGGAAAGAGAGAGAGAGATTGCCCTCTTGACTGTTAACTAATGGGATAGGAGATTATCCTATTATGAGGGAGTATAACCCTTGCTGTGTGCTTTGTTAAACATCAGCAACAGAATGTCTCACCTCTCTGGAGGGGAGATGGCGGGGGTCAGATGCCCTGTGTAAAGTGCATGGGAGTTGGGTGGTCTGCTTTAAAACATGGCTCACTGTATCTCACTACCTGGAGCAGAGCATGTGTGTGTTGGTATGTGTCTGCATGTGGACAAGAGACAGGGAGAGGGTGAAAGAGAGAGAGAGAGAGAGAATGAGAAAGAAAGAGAGAGAGAGAGAAAGAGAGAGAAAATGAGAATGACAAAGAAAGAGAGAGAGAGAGTATTAGAGAGAGAAAGAAAGAGAGAGAGTGAGAGTAAGAGAGAGAGTGAGAGTGAGATAGAGAGAGAATTAGAAAGAGAGAGAGAGAGAGACAGAGTGAAAGAGAGAGTGAGAGTGAGAAAGAGATAGAGAGAGAGGGTGGGTGAGGGGAAACATAGGAAGAGGATGCTGGGGGGGAGAGGGATCTGTGTGTGTGTGTGTGTGTGTGTGTGTGTGTGTGTGTGTGTGTGTGTGTCTGCTGCTGCTGCTGGTGTGGATCTTCACGTGCTCCCTGTGCTGTTTTTAGCTGCCGCGGGGCCACTCGGTGACGCACATCAGGCGAAGGCACATTTGCACCCTGTCTCCCACCTGCCAAAACAGACCCTTAATCAAAATAGCTCCGGCGGCTATTCTTACCTGCCATCTCCCCACGGCTCTAATTCTGCATCGATCTGTCTGTCCCACACACACACACACACACACACACACACACACACACACACACACACACACACACACACACACACACACACCGGCTTCAGTGGATGAACATGACGAGGGTTCGGAGAGGTCAAACTGAGCTCCCCCTGAAGCAGCATGCCTCAGTGCACACAAGTCCATAGCTGGTGTTTGTTCACTTTATTGAACCCATTTGATGTGGCTGTTTATAGCCGTTTCCCCAAGTCCTGCGCTGCTGGTGTGGTGTTGCCAGTAAGGTCTGGACTCAGAGCTCAAAGGTGAACATCCATTACCGAGAGCCATTGTTTGGGATTGGATGGAAAATGCGTGCTGTGGTAAAACCAGTCATATCTGTCAGCTATATTGTGCTACTTCTGGAAAAGAAAAACGTGTATGTCATCAAAGATAATGAAGGGCTTGACTTGTAGTTCCCACACTGCTATTGTGAGGTCAACTGCAAGAGGTCATGGACACAGGAAGCAGAAAGACAACAGGCAACGAGTGAAGACTAAAGTATCGTCCCCAAGCCAACGCACTGTTCAGCATAACCCTACCCATAGTCCCTTGCTGCCAAAGCAGTGTAGCACAGATGACCGCTAACATTTCCCTAAATGTCACAGGCTGTTACCTCATCCAGGCCGTGCGCACGAAAGTGCACTTATGCAAAGAGAGAACGCGTAGAGAGAACAGTCCATTCTTGCCATTAGTAAAAGTTTGGGATGAGAACATTCTGCGAAGAACTAATGCAAATGCTTCTGGGTCAGACTGACAAAGTCTTTGATGTCCTCATTCAATATTTACTTCAAGAGAGAGATTAAATCATCAAATATGAACAAAGACATCCGACCTTCGCAGTGTCTTTAGTTCGGAAAACACAGTCCATTATAAATATTTCATAATAAAGCAAATGTAATGTTGATTATGAGGTGCTGACTGGTCCAATAAACTCCCATTAGTTGTGTTGTATCTCTCCACTGCAGCACTCCAGAGTTTAGAGGCAATCAACCAGGCACAAATATTATCTGCCACATGAATTCTTAATGCCAGCTATCTGTCAATCACCTCTCTGCAGCCCTGAATGTCTGCCCTGATCCCAATATGATAAATTTGTCCCCGAAGGAAAAACAACCACTCATGAGATATCCTGAATTGACTATGTCTGAAGCTCCTATTGCTCATGAGATACACTGAATAGAGACTATGTCTGAAGCTCCTATTGCTGTTTAATTTAATTTAATAATCAGTCTTGGGAATGGGCCGTTATCTTTGCAAAAACGGCACTATATTCATATTTTCAAGTGATGGCAAGAGAGGAAAATCAAAAGAGCTACTGAACACGAACACGAGTCGTTTACAAAGAAAGTTGCTCGTCTTTTCTTGTAGCTCATTTTCTCTCTCATTTTCTTGTGGTTCATTTCTAATAGCAGTTGGGTCATGGCTGTCTTGGCTCGCCACTGAATTCATTTCTAAGCTCGGCAGGAAGGTCGCTGCATGAACTCACTCTGGGGGAGCGTGGGACTGTCATTAAAGAAAACTCAATTTGGTTGCTCATTTTCACTGGAATGCGGCGCGCCACCGTCACGTCTGCATCTCCGCAGCGCAGCCGGTCCCCGCGGTACGGTTTCCTCCCAGCTGCTTCTCACTCACCGCCTGTCAGCTGCTCATCCTTCCTCCTTGCTGTCGCCGTCGCCGACCAGAGCTTTAATTACCATCACGGCTCCCGTTTGGGGAACTGGGCCCGGTTCCAGGTGCCTCTTAATTAACCGCCCTGGGTCCTTCGCAGTTCCAGCCCAGCCAAGGCAACCCTGTGGCCTCTCCAGACCGGTCTGAGGGTACAGACACCGGCACGACCCTGATGCAAACACAGCCCATATGAGCCCCACTCGGATAGTCTTTTTTGTTTAGGAAAGTTCCTAACTGAGTGAAATGAGCCGGAAGTATCTAAGTGGCAGCCATGATAAGAGCTAGTCGAATTATTTAAATGTTTAGGAAAGGAGCTTCAATGCTTGCTTTCGTATCTCCTTTAGCTTAGGCATACACTGGAGCATCCTTTTACTAAAGGAAAGGAGACAGTACCGCCAAATAATTCCGATCAACGTGACCCACATCAATAACATCCGCCTTCGCATAGTTAGTAACATAGTCTAAGTACAGTCGGATTCTCATAGCACCGCGGTTGTCTATTCCTGCTTATGAATTTTACTTCACAAAAGTGGTTGGGAAAAGACAACCAGACGTCAACCGGACCACAGTCTTGGAATTTATGTATGGGCATGCTAATGATTTTGACAGGTCATGCATGGCGTTTGGCTCTCACACAGTATACACTTAATAGGAGGACATGTTCTCGGTCCCTTAGCCGAACAACATTTAGAATAGCACCCGCGACAACAAACACGAGGCATTATCGTCTGTCTGAAACTGGTCACTGTGCGTGATTCCGCTAATGTGCAGGCAATGAAGAAAAAGTGATGTTGGGCTTTGAGCTGACAGTGCTGTGGTGCTGAGTCACTCTAAAACAGCTGCTCTGTTAACTTTTAAGAAATTGTGTGCAGTAAGATGAAAAATATGCTTCCTCATGAGCTCTTTCAGCAGATTTGCCCCATGCGCGTTTCTCAGAGCAGGTGAAACTGTACCTTATTATTTGTCCCTGAAGGTTTTAAACAACTAAGAATTTTGGCTGATGAAGTCTGATGTAGAAAATATGCATGTGAGTGTTGATTAAGCTTTGCTCACAGTGCTTGAGAGGCCAGTTATTGAGTTTAATAAATAGCTGTTATTTGTGTTTTTTGACAGTGAAGACTCACACACAACACAAGTATGGTTCTGCTGCAATGGACAGAAATACCTTACCACTTGTTACATTGTTTTGTGTTTTAATAATGTAATAGAGCTTGCTATTGAAAATACACACACACACACACACACACGCTAACTACCTCATGTAGTAGAACAAGAAAAACAGCCTTGTGTTTTGTGCAGGCATAGTCCCTTATGTCACTAGTGGGGTCCAAGCTCAGACATCACTGACCTTTCTGTTGCTAATGCATGGCTGATTTATTAATTCGTTTTCTTGGCACTGGAGAAGAGGTCATGGTAGCCTGGTGCAGTCAGCCCACATTCCACTGGATTTGAACGGGGGGGGGGGGGGGGGATAGCTAATCAGTGCCAATCCAAATTCTATTAAAAGTGATTGGCTCTGCTTGTCTCCTCTCACATCAGGACTCCTAAGCAAGCACCATGAGGCTAAAGACAGAAAGAGTGGGGGCAGAATCAGAACACGTCCTATGTGTAACTATCTGCTTTCTGTCTCTCTAACTATCTGTGACTTTTTCCTCTTTGGACACAATGGATCCTGGTGTAGTACTAGGCCACTATGTCTAACCTTCTCAACTGTGGAGCTAATATGGTGTCTAATAGCAAGCTTATTGTGGTTGTTTTTCAAATGAAAGTGCTTGCTCTTTTTCATCACCTACATCCCTAGCTATAGGCAAAGTCCCTTAAGAAAGTCCTTATCTAAAGTGCGTTTCCAGACTTCAAATCATAGCAAATAATGAACTGCACGTTAGATGTCGTTGAAACATAGCAGACGCTCAGCAAACTTTACAATATTACGATACCACCCTGACAAACAATGTGCAATGTGCCTGTCAGAACATTACGGCACCACCCCGTCAGTCAATGTGCAATGTGGCTGTCATAACATTATGGTACCACTCTGACAGTCAATGTGCAATGTGGCTGTCACAAACCAAACAAAACAAACAAACAAGGCTGACTGCTGTCAGTTTTTTATTGCACAAATGACTCACTGCAACACACACGTGTTATATATGGAGGCGACACAGGACACACGCACACGCAGGCCTGAGGTCGCCGTGAATTCAACTTCTGCCTTTAACCCATCCCGGATCGTCCCTCCTCCAGGATCCTCCAGGAGCAGTGGGCAGCTTCTCAGCGCCCGGGGACTAAATGAACCGTCCGTCTCGGTCAGGGACGGACAGGAGTGTTCTGTTCTTTTTGCATGTTTTTTCTGTTGGGGTTCTTAGTGGAGGAAACCCCTTGTGAACACGGGGAGAACATGCAAACTCCACACAGAAAGGCCCGGGAGAGGTGGTTGGTGTTATTTGCACATCATAAATAACCTTTCAAACAAATCAGGATAGATTTTGGTGACTTCCAGTGCTTTTAGGATGGAACCCACATGAACATGTACTTGTTACAAAAGATCCTATGTCACTCGGAGTCGTTGTCATAAAACACATGCAAACTCAGACACTGTTACTCGCTATTACCGACATAACAAAGTGTTGTTTCACATACTGTGAATGGGATTTTAAAGATTAATTACTTTTCCATTGTTGTGCTTTCAACAGTGAGGAACGTGCCCGGGTCTGTTTTATTGCATAATAAAAAAAAGACAAGAAGTGCTACAGATGGGTTCAGTGACAGACTGACGGGAGGGAAGACAACAAAAGGGGATGTCTCCACTGATTACCGCCAAATCAAATAACATGCGCTGGCCCTGCATTGACAAATGCCGCCGCACTCACTCTGAATAACTCACCTGTCATTTCAGGGAAGCAATCTCTGAGGCAGTCGGCCATGGCAGAAACAACAAACCCCACAATTAATTCTCCGATGACAAATGACGCAGTCAATTCTGCAGGCGCGGCTAAAATCAATAGTGAGTTTGTTTTCGCCCCGGTCCCACCCCCCCTCCTAATTCCCCTTTCCCCTCAAAAATGTCCTGCTATTGATTAGCCCCGCTCGGTAAAATGCGCCCCCGCTTCACGTGAATAAATACTCCGGTGACCGGTTGGCCGTTGCACAGGTACAGTATGTGGTCATGCGTGGGAGCTGGAGAGGGTCCAGCTTTTCACTGTGCGCTGACCCATTTACCTAGGCCGGCTTCTCTCGCCTGAGGTATTGATGCCATTAGCAGTGTGTGTGTGTGTGTGTGTGTGTGTGTGCCTTGGAGTGTGGAAGTGGACTTATTGAGAAAAAAAGTGTGGTCAAAAGAGACAAGAAGGTACCAGAACTGGCTGAGGATGTTATTGTTGTATAGCAGAGATGTACAACTTACTTTGATCCTAAACAAGTCGAAGATGATGTATATAGATTTTTGCTGTCAAAAATGAAAAAAAAAGGCTTTTTGACCTACAACATGTTGTAATTCTCAAGGCTTTCTTGATAATTTCTTTTTTTAAAGGGTGTTTGATGTATATACTGTATGTATATGACAAAATATAAGAATATGGTAACACTATATTATAGAAGCATTTAAAATTTTCTGACATCAGCATACTGTACAGTTTGACAGGTGGTTGTTCTAATTAATCCAGGGTTAGGGTGTAATCTAAGTACTGACCACATGACCTTTTCACACTAAATACCCAAGTATGGACCGCATGATCTTAGCTGTCTAAATGAATGAATGTTGAAGTCATGTGTGTGTGTCATGTGTGTGTGTGTGTGTGTGGGTGTGTGTGTGTGTGTGTGCACATAAACTCATACATCTTCTTCAGGTTCGATGTTTTGACCTGTTCTGAGATGTGACCTTGCTTTCTTCCAGTCAGTACAGGCACTAACCTGTTCAGAAATTCAATCAATCTGAGGACTGAGTATTGATTGGCCCACATATTAGTATCGACCACATACCCTCTCATCGGCCTTTTCGCCGTCTCCTCGACCTAATTCTCCCAGAGTGCCGTCTTCATGAAGCGCCGGCCCGCCACTGAACTCTCAATGAGTCCCTCTCCACAGGGTGGGCTAAATCCAATACACATGCACAACATGCACACACGCACACAACATGTGCACACACACACACACACACACACACACACACACACACACACACACACACACACACACACACACACACACACACACACACACACACACACTGGCAGGCCCTCACACACACACACACATACGCACACACACACACACACACACACACACACACACACACAAACACACACACACACACACACATACGTACACACACACACACACGCACACACACACACATACGTACACACACACACATACGTACACACACACACACACACACACACACACAAACACACACACACATACGTACACACACACACACACACACACACACACACACACACACACACACACACACACACACACAAA
>NW_024880703.1:0-14000 GCF_900700415.2 Clupea harengus
AGCACCATCTATGGGGAAAATGTAATGCTCTCATAAACAGCAGCATTCTAATAATGTAGCATCCTGATGATGTTGGCATTGTAGAAGTAAATGACAAGCAACATGTGTGCCTAACATTGGATTGAGTGTCAGTGGCAATCAACTAGCATTAGGACATTCTGGTGCAACAAGCCAAAGCTGAACACGTGATCCAAAATATACACACAGACCTGATATATTTCTGATACTTTATGTTTGTCATGTTTTCTTAAGCTATTGATAAATTATTACACTGTATTTCTTTCTGATATGTACACACACAAAAAAGAGTTTAAAACATTTTTGGACCCCTGCATGTTCAAAAGAAGACAGGGAACCACAACTAACTGCCACTGTTAGGATTTATTCAATCTTGATGCTACAGCACTAATGAATGTTGAATAAATGCATTTTATTTGATCTGTACACAAGTTTCATTTGCTGTGGTAATGACATACAAACACACTCGGAGAGAGAAACACTACAAATCCTCACATATTCTCATTGGTTACACACAGCATTTTTAAGATGCAGCATCGCTATATGTTGACCTTTGACCTTTGACATCTGCCCAGGTAAAGCTGAGCTATGAGGCACTGCAGAGGCAGGAGGAGGAGGAGGAGGAGGAGGAGTGGGCAAGAGGGAGTGGGCGTGGCCCATGCTCAGTCATGTTCGTGTGTGTGTGTGTGTGTGTGTGTGTGTGTGTATATGTTCATGTGTGTGTGTGTGTGTGTGTGCATGTGTGTGTATATCTGTGTATGTTCAAGTGTGTGTGTGTGTGTGTGTGTGTGTGTGTGTGTGTGCATATGTGTGTATGTCTGTGTATGTTCATGTGTGTGACTGTGTGTGCATGTGTGTGTATGGGGTTTTCAAAGAGGGAAGAATTATAGCCCTTAAACTATTGATGTAGTCTGGGTAGAAGTTCGCTTCTGTCACAACCACAGACACACACACAGACACACACATAGACACACACTCTCTCTCCCTCAGTGGAGAAGTCCGTATTTAACTCTCAGAGCACCGCCCTGCTGGCGGATGATGCGCAGCTGCAGCATTAGCAATACAGTGCTGAGAGCGAGAGGGATGCTGCAGTGCGCGACCACGAGGACCTGCACACCATCAACGAGCTGCTGCTGCTCGACCACAAGCGTCTGGCGGGACTGCATGAGTGCCAGGCGGCCGAGTACGAGGCACTGATCGCTGAGATGGAGCACAAGGTAGAGGGAGGTGCAGAAACACACACACACAAAAGCACACACTCAGATGGGGCACCACTCCCCTAGAGGACAGGAGGGGTAGGCTCACAAAGACACGTGCACAGACACGTCTACATGCATACACACAAACACACACACACACACACACATACTCACACACACACACACACACAGTGTACACATGACTAAATGCTGATGATTGTAGCTGTTCCTGTGGTGAGGAGTGTACATTACTTCTATGCTCGCTGTCCCACGACCATCTCCTCCATCCTGCAGGCTGAACCAGACCTACCAGAAGCTTCTGGGGGAGAATGAGGAGCTGCAGGCGGAGCACAAGAGCCTGAAGAGCCTGCTGAACGCCTCCCGGCTGGAGCAGACGCGCCTGGAGACCGACCTCTCCAAGCTCAGAGAGCAGCACCAGCAACTGGATATCACCTCCACCAAACTCACCAACCAGTGTGAGGTATATGGACACCAGGGGGCGCCACACATCACCATGCCAATTGCAGTCAGGTTTTAGAATCCTATAGGCCTTAGCAGACACTACTGTTGTGTAAAGCTTGCTCTCTACATTGCGTAGGGCAACATAAGATTGTCCTACACAAGTATTGCTTAGGAATTATTGAAAAGTCTACTTTTATATGACTGTAGTGCTGTGTAGACACTTGTTGTGGAGACTTTCTGCATTGCATATAACATCCTATGATTTAGATAAGTATAGGTCAATGCCATGATTTTGAGTAGAGCAAAAGCACTGTGCTGTGGATGGATGGATGTGACTCACTGCTGTGAATGGCACTTTTTAATGTGAATGGCCCCAGTTTAAATTGATTATTCAGATACATCTTTAAAGGCAGCTATTTCAGGTCAAGGGAAACATGAATTATTTGTTGTATCTATTGAATTGTCATCATATTCATATTGGGTCTATTACACTGACAGTTCAAATTTAATTTATTGAATTGTACTGAAGTAGAGGCATACAAGTCTTCCCTAGAGGTCATGCCCATAACTGCTTCCATCTGCATCAATACAATGAAGTCCATTTGGGCCCTATGCAATGTGGCTTTGGCTGCCATTTTGGCTCAAACATCTGACTCTCTGCCCAGCTGCTGACCAGGCTGAAGAAGAACCTGGAGGAGGAGAACCGGCACCTTGTGGACCAGATCCAGACACTGATGCTACAAAACTGGACTCTACTGGAGCAGACCGTGGAGAGCAAGGACCTGTTCCACGTGGAGCAGAGACAGTATATGTAAGGAAAGGCCTTATTGGTGTAAACCTGTAATCCCCCAGCAGTCTCCCTCAGCCTCTAATAGCCATCCATTCTAACCATATCACCAAAGAGCCAGTCTCAGTCTCAGAGGTAGAACTCGCACACAACCATAGTGATGGCCCTCATCACTCTTTGTAAACTGATGTTAGACTTAGAATAGTAGTTGTGGTTAAACTACACTGCATTTTCACCTGGTTGTATGTTGGTTACACACCAAACTGATGATCTTCTGCTTTGCAAAGGTGCATGTAATTAGCACACAAACAGGCTCTTGTTTCTGATTAAGACAGTTGTTTTGTTCCCATCCATAGCTGAGGGACACTAAAGGTGTTATAGACAATAATGTCTTAGTGAAACCATTAGTGAAACCATTTCACCCATTGTGCTGTGATGTGTGTCATGTTTCAAATGTGTGTGTAAGCGTGTGTGTGTTAACGTGTGCATTACTGAATGTACTTGTGTTTGACACACACCTTTGTCTCCTCTCCTCTGCTCTTCTCTCCTCTCCTCTCCTCCTTCTTTCTTCTCTCCATTCGCCCTCCTTTGCTGTAATGCTGTTGAAGTTACCGTCCTGAAAATGTTCCCCCTCATGTGGAACAGACAGAAGGAGAAAGACAAAGTCAGGTCCTTCTTCCGTCGTTCCCTGAGTAAGACCAAGAAAATCTGTGCTCCACTCTGACCATTACGTCTTCTTAAAGGCTAATGCTAATTACGCTAATGCTAAAGCTGGCTGCCGGGTTTCTGCTTTTGAGCAATGGAGCTGTATTCACGTCCCCATGAGGCAAAATTAATCTAACAAAAAAAATGCTACATTCCACTATGTCCTAACCCCTTAAAAATGCAAACATGGGGCATAGTAAGTACTCTCATTGTCTTTGTGTGTGAAGTTACAAACGCTTTACGAGAGAGGGTCAAGGTGACGGTCAGGGGGTTCAAGGTCAAGGGGTCCTTCTCCAGTCTCCCGCGTGCCAGTAGCTTCCACAGCATGATGTCTAAGTCAGCCACACACTTGCACCACAGGAGTACCGCAGACAAGGACCTCAAACTGACCACAAACCTGACCGCCAACACCACCTCTGTGCTCGACGAGCCGGTAGGAGAGTGCTCCACAGAGGCCCCCGAGGTCCCCAGTCCTCCCTGGAGCCCCCACTCTTCAGCTACCCCTTCACTCAGGACTTGGTCTTCACCAACACCATCTTCAGCGAGTCCAGCCTGGTCAGCAGTGGAGGCAAGAGCCAGACCTTCCTCATCCTCAACCTGGCTCTGGTCCACAACATCAGCGGCCCCCCGCTCACCGGCCCTCTGCCCTTTCAGGAGGCACCAGAGCTGGGCGACCTCCACATGACAGGGCCCAGGAGGAAGAACCAGGACCAGGGTCATTGTTAGGATTTATGCTATCTTTATGTTACAGCACTTGCTACAGCACTAATGAATGTAGAAGAAATGTCTTTATTTGACCCATACACAAGTTTAATCTCCCCCCTGAAAGGCCCCATATATATAAGACCACTCGCCCCTCAACAAAGGACATTTACAACATTAAGCACACAACAGCTTTATTAAGGTGCAGAATTTTTTTTTTTTAAATATCAACATGAAGTACGCAATCAAATACACAAACAGAATAACAGATTTCTGAAGGATATGACATCATGATGGACATCAACATAGATCACATTTATCCAAAATGTTGAATTTTGACCTGATACAGAAAATCAAATAAGAATCCAGAGACTGTGACGCCACAGCTCCTGACGAATAACGCAGGTAAGCCATATTTTAAACTAAGCCTTATGGGTAAACTAGAGGGTTGTAAGTTAAAAGAAAAATACACAGGCATAAAACTTCAACAATGCATACATTACCCAATGCAATAGAAAGTTGATTAGATTAGAGGTTGACTGGTGCTAAATGATGATGAGTCATAGAAACCTACACCAATGGAGAAACCTTAAATGTCCCTAGCATGGGAAACAAGGGAAAAGTTAGCACTGATAATAAGATCCCTTAATAACTTAAGACTGTGGCAGCAGTAAGTATGAGATGGAGAGTCCAGAAGTCATGGTTGGTGTTGGCATCTCATCCCGAGATCCTTCAGCTCCATCTCTGACTGGGGCGTCTCTCTTCTCTGCAGAGTCTCATACACTGAGGCCTGAGCTCTTCTCTGGAGAGGCATGTAGGTGTCACTCACATTCCTCACGTTCTGAAATATGTTAATGTAACGGGAGCAAATGTCATTCATTTGAACACATGTTTGAGGGCGGGACAGCCGATCTCGTTCTGTATGTTTGCTGTGTCGGTGTTTGTGTGACATCTCTCTACAGGTGTTCCTTATCTGCGGGCTGATTTGACCACCTACGGGATTGGCTGGGTAAAGGCATAAGAACAAACCAAGATCTCCTCTCATGGCTCGCACCCGACTACGGACGACAACGGTTTCTATACACAGAGGCGAGATCTGGAGCCAGCTGCTCTCTTCCCCGAGTCCTGAATGATCGGTCAGCACGGTGCCTCCAAGCCTCACCAGATTGATCAACGCACTCAACTTCACGCCATAAAGGGAAGTAGCTCCGCTATTGCTGTATGTGTGTAAGAACAACCCCAACCGTGATCATTACATTATTTGTGTTTGATTATACACCTCCTGCACTTCCCCAGCAAACGGAAGAAGCAGACACCATCAGCAGTGTGGACGACTACTCCGAGACGAACTATTGTTGGTGCGGATTATAGTTTCCTGATTCCCCAGCCTGAGCTGGGCTGCTAGGACACGGGGGAACAACGTCAGTGCCTCGTAGGCGTGGCCGACAGGCTCGCATCTGTCCCTCAATCTCCTCCTGGACTTCGGTTGGCTAGGCCGTGGGTTGGGCCGTGAGTACTGTCGAACGGTGATTGGCCTTCGAGCCCATTCCCCCGTTAGAGTAGGGAATTGTGTATTTTAAGTTGTGGTTAGACTTTCCACTGGCTGCCCGCAGTGTCACCATATTTATATTGATTATCTTCATACCTAGGGCTCTGTGTTGCAATACTATGTGGTGATCTTACCTGTTGGCTCATTTAGCCTCCAGCTGTTTGCATGTTGCACATGCTATTATAGTGCCAGATTGTTTGCATCTTTGCACGTACGTTTGCAGTGTCAAATTGTTTACACGTTTGCACATACGGTCACAGTGTTGACCTTACTTGTAATTTGCACATAATGACTGCTGTGTTGCATTGTTTGCATGTTTTGCACAGGCTGATCTCAGTGGGGATCACTGCTTAAACTTTGCACATCTTGACGTTTACCACTATAGGGTTACCACATGATCGGTTAGATTACTATAGCCCTCTTTACAGGTTTGCAGATAATATCCATTTCCACTGCCGGCGCCTAGTCTAGCCACCCTGTTCAAATTGTGAATTGATGAGTTGTCTTTTTGTGTTGTTTCCTCTGCTAGTATTTTATAGGATGACGGTCCTGTTTTAAACTTTGTTAATACCAATAAAACCTTTTTTCATAAATACATTGTTGGTATTGTTGTGTATTCAAGGGTCTAACGTTTCAACCTGTCCGGTTACATTTACACACAGAAAACATGTCATGACTGAACACTTTGATAGATGGTGGTTAAGGTTTTATATAGGGCAGTGCTATGACCGACTAACATGTATGATAAGGCTGATAACATCAGTCTAGGATGACTTACCTGCAGAGTGTCATACTCAGAGGATGTGCTCCTGGGGTTGAGAGCTGTGTATGTCTCATCATGGGCATCAGAATGGACAGCCTATGAAAATATTGGTAGAAAGAGATGATTCTAAAACTTGACAAAGCCCAATTCACTGTCACCAAGCAAGCAGCATTTTGACTGTTTATGTTAGGGATTTTAAAAGTGTCTTATTACCCTTTGGTTTATTCTGCTATTTCTCACAGCTTCTTCACGTCCACTGAATAAAGAAACAGAGTAAGCCACATAAAATCTGCTGTCAGTGCTCATACAATTAAACTACAGTTTAGGGTTGAACATTCAGCATTGCCCTGTCAGAGTAGGCCAAAGAGAGAAAGTTATATATATTCAATATATATAATAAATAAAAATGTATAAGAAATAATATGCAGTTAGCAATATACATGGCACAATTATTTTGGAGCGAAGGCTGGCATACTGAATGTCGTTTTGATCAGGTGTGGGCACTCTCTGTGCGGGGTCAGAGGTCGTGGCCCTTGCTGTGGCAGTGCTGTACATGAGACCTGAGTCGTTCTGATCGGGAAAGAGAACAGATTACATCATGAATGATGGTGAACAGAAAATAAGACGTAATTGTGACATGCAACTTTGGTGTCAGAGTTCCTAAGGTTATTTAGGCTTGGCTGGTGCCAGATATTTCACATGGGGAGATACGCGAGATATGTGTAATCATTGCACAACAGACTACAGCTCAAGACTTTGAGCACCAAGTTCCTCACCTGTATGTCAGTAATTGTCCCCCTTGTATCTGGAGTAATTTCAGCATTCTGCTTGCTTTTTTGCAGATGAGACATATGCATGTTAAGTTTATGTTACAGAAGAAAACTCATATGTATCCATATATGGAAATAATAAGCAGTTAGCAATATACATGGGATGCCTGTCTTTGCACAACATTATTTCACAGAAAGCAAACTTCACTGAATCACCTCAAGCACACAATTCCAAGTAACAGCAGGACAGCAACAATGATGATTATGGTGACAATAGCTGGCAGGATGATGCCACCCACTTCTACGGGGAAATGAAAGACTTGATAAAGAAACAGTGAATACATGCAACATTATCAACAGTGCTTTAAGTGATACTTTGCAGGAAAAGCAATTCTCCTCCTTCTAATCATCAACACAAAAATGAAATCACACGTTCACGAGAATTTTGTAAACAAACAGCGGAATTTGAACAGACAGACATATATTTTGGTATTCTCATAAACCTTCACACTGACCTTCTGTAGGAACTGCAACTCCAGTAGAGGTCTGAGAGCCAACTTCATTTTCTGCCTCGCAAAAGTAAAGTCCACTGGAATCAGAGGCCACATTGAAGCTGATGCTGTCACCTGTGCCCCTAATAAGAGATTCAGCTCCAGTCCTCATATACCAGGTGTAGTTGTGCACTGGTGGGTTGGCATCACTGCTGCAGGTCAGAGTCACAGAACTGCCCTCCACTATTTCCCCAGGACTGGTAGACACTGAGACATTCTTTGGCTTGTCTGTTAAAAAAGTTTTATCTTAAAAAATACCAAAACCAAGCATGATTTATTAATGTGTCTGATTTCGGTAGCAGTTAGAACTTATAGACCTACACATAGACAACAAGACACAATATATTTTATATGTGATATGTTTTGAACCACATTTGTACACATCTGTACACATTTAGAGTCAGTTGTAGTAACTTACATCGGACTTTGAGAAACACATCAGTGGAGAAGAGACTCTCGTGTCTTCTAACAGCACAGGAGTAACTGCCCACATCCTCACTGCTGACTGGGTTCAGATGCAGCCTGTTGTCTCTGGTTGTGTGTTTGAAGGTCACAGGCTGTCCGTTCTTGTACCAGATGAAGGTGGGGTTATTACTCAGAATACAGGTTGTATTACAGGTGAGTGTCACTTTCTCTCCCTCTTTCACTGCTTCAGGAGTTATCAACACCTGCAGAACTGGAGGATATATTATGTGTAGGGGGATACAGTGCTACGTGTACAGACATTTCATTATCAAAATAGTTAAAGGGCCTACCTGTAACAGAGATGTTGACTCCAGGTAATCCAGAGTAACCCTCCCCCTGTTCTGTTGTAAAGCTGAATGCATATTCTCCAGAGTGACTCTCTCTCATGTCTTTCAGTCTTAGGGTACATTTATTCTCTTTATTCCATACATACTCTGTGTGATTTTGATAGTCTTCATCCACACTTAGATCTACTGGGAGACGGCTTGATTTCTGCTGCCTAAACCAGAAGTCTGTGCTGATGAGGTGATCTCTTGGATATTTGTAAGTGCAGGAAATATCCACCGATGAACCATTCAATACACAGATGCTGTTAGATGAGTAGGTCACACCCCAACACTGTTTAGATGGAACACCTACAGCCAGGTGTAGAATATGAGCATTAAACACCATATCTATCACCATACACATGCACATCATGGCTAGCATTATGAAAGGCATCTATGTGGTTATCTGTATAAAAAAAACAAGTTGTCCGAGTAAAAATTACATTTTCTGCTAAATCTGAATAAAAGTGAATTCTATCCAAGTGTCCTCTGTAATTGACATGAAATACTCATCTAATGTTCTTGAGTTTACATCCCTACTCACACACTGCAGGGGAACGTTGAGCCTCATCACCTCTCACAGCACAGGAGTAACTGTTCACTTCAAAGGGTCTGCTTGAGTCTAATAGTATAGAGGCTGTGGTTTTGTCTTGTAGAGGATGTCCATTCTTGTACCAGACATACTGAGTGTTAGAGCTCAAGCTGCAGGAGGTGCTGCAGGTCAGTTCAGTCTGAGTCTGTTTCCCTACAACAGCACCCTCCTTCACCTGCAGGTCTGAGAAGAGAGGTTAGAAGACATTGTGGCTTTAACCTTGACAATCATTTCCACAATGATCAGAAAATAGAAAATAAATTGTAAGTTGTGTATGTTCATCATTAAGTGTAACGGAGACTGTAACACCAGATCTGCCTGTTATAGTTAAAGGGCCTACCTGTAACAGAGATGTTGACTCCAGGTAATCCAGAGTGACCCTCCCCCTGTTCTGTTGTAAACCTGAAGGCATATTCTCCAGAGTGACTCTTTCTCATGTCTTTCAGTCTCAGGGTACAACTATTCTCTTTATTCCCCAAATACTCTGCGTGGTTTTGATAGTCTTTATCCAAACTTAGATCTACTGGGAGACAGCTTGATTTCTGCTGCTTAAACCAGAAGGTTGTGCTGATTTGGTGATCTCTGGGATATTTGTAAGTGCAGGAAATATCCACCGATGAACCATTCAATACACAGATGCTGTTAGATGAGTAGGTCACACCCCAACACTGTTTAGATGGAGCACCTATAGCCAGGTGTAAACATATACATTATGATTGTGAGAAAGGCATCTGTGGTTATTTGTATATACAAAAACAAGTTATCTGAGTAAAAATAAGTTTTCTTTTGAATCTGAAGAAAAGTGAATTCTATCCAAGTGTCCTCTGTAATTGACATGAAATAGTCATGTAATGTTCTTGAGTTTACATCTCTACTCACACACTGCAGGGGAACGGTGAGCCTCATAACCTCTCACAGCACAGGAGTAACTGTTCACTTCAAAGGGTCTGCTTGAGTCTAGTGGTATAGAGGCTGTGGTTTTGTCTTGTAGAGGCTGTCCATTCTTGTACCAGACATACTGAGTGTTAGAGCCCAAGCTGCAGGAGGTGCTGCAGGTCAATTCAGTCTGATTCTGTTTCCCTACAACAGCACACTCTTTCACCTGCAGGTCTGAGAAGAAAGGTTAGACGTATTTGCGGCATCAACCTTGAATAGCATTTCCATTATGATCAGAAAAAAGAAAACAAATTGTAAGTTGCATATGTTCATCATTACGTGTAACGGAGACTGTTACTCCAGATCTGTCTGTTGTGCAAACTGTGAATAAGGCTGTGTAAAACCGAAAGTGATAAACACCAGAGTGATCATCTGAAAGTTTGTCTATTGTCAGACTGCAGTCAGGATAATCAGAGTTATTGTGGACTCTGACTCTCCCTCTTTTCTCTTCATACCACTCTCCTCTTATATATGTATCATCGCTATAATAGTCATATGTGCAGGGCAGGACCACTGATGCCCCTTAAAGGCCACAGACTCGTGTGGAGGGGTAGGTCACACTCACTCCACACTGAACACCTGAAACACAATCACAATCAAGAGTCAATATGGATAAAAGATTTAAATTGGGAAAGCTTTGAGAAGAATATTTTCCTGGCACTGATCAGGTATTGTAATTACAAATTCTGATGCCCGTGTGGGGTATTGTGGAGTGTCAAATACATATTTAAGCAATATAGTACGAGTGCGAGTGGGGTAGGTAAGGGATATTCCCACGGGTGGTGTTCGGCCGTAGCCACGAGGCTGGAGGCCGAGTGGCGCAGGCAACAACACCCGTGGGAATATCCCTTACCTACCCCACTGGCACGAGTACTATATTGCTGTAATGGGTAGCCTTAGTAAACTTAAGAGTGTGCAGTAATCACGAGTGTTGTGGATGTAAACAGTTGTAGTGGCATAATATAAGAGTGCTGTGATTGTGTGTACAAATGTAACCAATGAGCTGTAGTGTTACCGTAGTTCACAGGTGTTTGAAGTGACGTGTAGTAGGACTGCCCCATTGCCTTGTTTTCTTTCTCTCTCGGTCTGCTGTCCACTGATTGCTGTCCTCTCCCTCCGTTTTAGCTCCACCAATCCGTGAACCACAGGGGAGAGGCGTTTTGTGAAGGGAGCACAGGAATCCACGAGCGGCCTGGTTGCAATTGAGTGGCTACATCTTTGATGTTGGTATAAAGGAGTTTTCCTCCGTGGCGATTGCGCCTCCCAAGCCAGCTCTGCTACAGGCTTGTATTCCGCCTGGAGAGTTTCTCCATCAGGCACGCCAGGTTCCTGTGCTTCCTCGCCTGTTTCAGGCTTTGACCTCCGGAGGTATTGCTATACTTTGTATGTGTAACTGGGCATCGGAACCGGCCTAGCTGTTGTTATTCGGGCGTCATTGACGCTGCCGGTTCCCGTGAGTAGCCTGTGTGGTTGCCAGGTTTGTGACTGATCCTCGTTAGTCGCATTGGTATGGTTGCCAGACATTGGGCTTCATTCTCGAACGCAGTTAAGAAGAATTTAAGAGGAATTTAAGAGGAATTTAAGAGGAATTGGATTTAGGACAACATTTGGCATTCATGAAAGTTTTCTCATCTGGGATTTGCTCTGAACTTCAGAAGACTTTCCGAACTCGAAATAGCAGTCGTAACTCGGCCAGAGTTTTCTCAAATGCGATTCCTTAAAAAACCACAAGATGGCCCCGTGGGCCATCTTGTGGTTTTTTGGGGAATCGCATTTAAGAAAACTCTCCGTGTTAATGAATTTGTGAGAAATCGTTGGTGATTGCGTTCACATCAATTCTACAGATCCTCGGATTAAAGTATCATTAACAATTACGTTTCACATGTAGGCCTATAGTCATGATTCTACGAGGCACTGTGATGTCATAAAATAAATAAAAGCACTACACCGGAATGCTGCGCTCGTCTAGTGAGCGTCGTTTGGCACTGCCGTCTGTGCAAGTACGGCAATCCAGAATTTTCAAGTGGAACGAACTGCCTAGCACTACCAGAGCAGGCGCGTCCCTCTCTACCTTTAAGAAGCTTTTGAAGACCCAACTCTTCAGAGAGCACCTCCCTTCCTAACTGGCACTTCGACTAGTGCTTAACTTGCACTTATAGCAGTTACATTCCTGCACTTCGTTTTTATTTCCTATTTCGTTTTTCTATTTCTTATGTAAAGTAGTATTTATTGTTACACTAGGTCTCTATTGCTCGTAGCTTGACTGTTCTATCCCTTGTACGTCGCTTTGGACAAAAGTGTCTGCTAAATGACTAAATGTAATGTACACGAACACTGCAAATGTAAGTCAATAAATAAATAAGCACTAAACTCAATTACGTTGATATAGCTATAGTGGAATAGAATGGACACATCTACATCCTGCAACAGTCCATCTCTGCACCGTTCAAGTCATAGACATATATAGTTGAAGTTAGATCTGCGTTTACTCGAGGGTGATCGCTTTCCGCTTTGACATGACTCGTTTACGAGTTGCTTTCGTGTAGATTCGGTCGATTCCGACTGCACACGTCACTACGGTTGCGTGCCCTTATAAGGAGCTGGCAGGGCGTGTATGTATGCAAATTCAGGAGCACGAGAACGCGCTTTCAATTTAAGAAAACTCTTCCGGGGGAGCACAGCCCAGAAAACTTCTGCTGCGTAGGACCACATTTTCAAGCGTGCATGAATTTGGCGGATGTCTTTTGCTTACGTTGTTTTTCCGAAGCCCGTAAGAAACATTTCAGAAGAAACTTCAGAAAATGTTCGAGAATGAGGGCCATTGAGTTTAGCTGCTATTAAGAACACCGCTGTTATTTATACTATTTATTGCCTGTACTTATTTATTGGGGACTAGTGGACTGCCCACTGTCCCTTATTGGTATTTTTGTATCTGTTTTTACTGTTTGTAACATTAAATTGCAATTTATTAGACCATTGTGTGTGTGTGTGTTTTAACCAGCCACAAGCTTTAACGAACCTGTGTGAACTTAATGCATATTTAATAACTGCCCTTCTGGGCTGGCGTAGTCGGCCACTTCACTATTCCCTAGTGATAAATCTTAGTATAGGCCTTTCGGCCCTTACATTGCTTTTATAAAACAATTTTATAGTCAACCAATTAACATTTAAACACGAAGTTATTGATAAAAAAATGTTTATTTCGCCATTGTTTCTCCGCAACAAAAAAATAGTTCCATTCCATTGTCAACGTCTTTTGGAATTATAAGAACTTTGAATTAACGGTTATCGCTTAATTGTATCAACGTGCTATAGAATGTTTCATCGCGGAGTGATTTATTATTAGCTGTGAAAAGTCCGAGTTGGGATGTCCTGGGATATTCCAACTCATGGAACGTCTCTCGTCCAATCAGAAACAGCTAAATAATTCAATAGAACCCAATTGTTTTATAAGTTAAAATAACACAGTTAGTATACCTTACGATGTGATTTCAAATAATGGTATAGATTTATAGTGTATAGGCCATATCACCCTAACATATTTCTACTGTACCTGGCAGCCTCAGGAGAAATACTGCAGTCAACAAGAACATGCTTTTAAAACACATTTCTCACCTTCCCTGCAATAGAATAACATCACATACTACATCATTTCATTTCAAGGCAGAGTTTAGGAAATGTAATGATTTTTTGATTAATGAGGATAAATTATTATCTGAAAGGATGTCCTTATTCTGTCTTAACTAATTTCAGTAGCGTTCAGTGTAACTTTCACACTCATATCAGAAAAGGTGGAAGCAACTACTACACACTGGACTTCAGTAAGAATAGAGAAAAGTATAGCATGCATGTTTACAGGACAGGAAACAACACATTTACTATGATGTAGTTAAGACAACAGAACAAAATGCAAAATGTATAAAACAAAAAAAATAACTATTTTTTTAAGAAGAAACTGAATGTTAATTGATATGTTCCTTCAAATGTGGGCAAAATGAAACAAGGCACCTGTACCCTAAAATAAAAAAATAATGTTAATACAGTTAATTTTACTTTAAAATGTAAGTTGCATGAAACATGGCACCTTAACCATGCTCTGCAACAGTCTGACAATCTGCATGACTATTACATGGCTATCATTTGTCCTTCCAAAGTTGAATATACAGAGAGGGAAA
>NW_024880704.1:5000-13994 GCF_900700415.2 Clupea harengus
GTGTGTGTGTGTGTGTGTGTGTGTGTGTGCGTGTGTGTGTGCTTTGTTTGCCTCCACAGCTCCATTCTATGGTAGACCTCCTTGAGGGAACGTTGTACAGTTTGGATCTGATGAAGGTCCATGCGTACATGAATAAGGTTGTGGCTCAGATGAACAGCCTGGAGGAGGTACGACAGACCTATTGCCTTAGTTACTTTAAAGAAACAGGTCATGAACAACACTTACAGTTTATTGTAATGTACTGCCCATTTCTGTTTGTCATTTTCGTTCTGTTATTGGAAATAATAGCTGTGACAACATTCATCACCCTTAAAATCAGGATAGCTGTTTAATTATAAAACTATTCATCCTCTCATGATCAAAATCAAGTGTGTCTGTGTTGCTTCTTGAGACAGTTAAGAGATACATGTTGTTGTATTCTGTTTAGACCATCAAGACCAACCTGAGCAGAGAGAATGACGTTGTGAAGGACAGTATAGTGACTCTTAGCAACCAGCTGAAGCGTTATGACAACTACTCTGACATCATGACCAGCATCAAAAAGGAGATCTCCAACCTGGGACTACAGCTGCTGCAGAAAGATGCTGCTCCTGACAACAAAGTACAGGTAATCCGCACGCGCACGCACGCGCGCACGCGCGCACACACACACACACACACACACACACACACACACACACACACACACACACTATGTCTCTGTCTCTCTCTCTCTCTCAAACACACAAATACGCACACATAGCCATCGTAATAAACAACAATTCTGCTAATTTCAGGATATGGAGAGCAAAAAACCCAAGGAGACAGCGAAACCCCCCAACAACAAGAAGAACCCAGCCTCCAGACAGTCTCCCAAACTGCCCAAAGAGAAGCCAGCCAAGGCCAAGAAAGAGCCCCTGAAACCAGGCAAGACGGGCAAGCCTGACCCCACAGCCAAGACCAAGACGCTGGGCCACCAGGCCGGCGTGATCCGGGGCATTACCTACTACAAGGCAGCCAGGACTGGGAACACGGAGCCCAACGCTGGAGGGAAGGAGGGCAGAGGTGACACAGCTCTCTTATTTAAAAGGCCGGGAGGCGTCACAAGGCATCAACACCTGTCTGTGCAGTATTCGTTTCAGTCTGGAAAGTGGATTATTATTATAATTGAAGAATATGGGCACCTCTTTTGTTACATAGTTCATGCTGTATTGTAATTATACCAGTGAGGAAACTCTATCACTGTGTTTACACTATCAACATTTGAACATTATCAACGTTTCAACATTTTGATACCTTGTCCTGTCCTAACTGCCAACTCTAACCCGTGTTGTTGTTCATCATTTTTATGTAGTATGTTAAACACGTATTTCTGTGTTCTTGTACACTGTAACAATGGCTATGTAATATAAAATGTGGTTGTGATTTGAAATGACTGTACCAGGATAGAGTGGCAAGCATTTCTAAGTTGTCTTTGGCCTCTTTCCTTATAATATCTCCAAACGAGTTTATGTCGAGTTTCAAAAGTACTCCCCTTAAGAATTTCTCTGAACAGGAAGACCTGTGCAGCAAAAAAAGACCCTCTCCTGAGCTGCTAGAGCTGACTCTGTGATATGTTTTACATGGACTAAGATGGAGAAAAAAAATGAAAGAATGTGTCATTTAAGCCAGGCGTGAGAACTGAAAAAGAGACACAGACAGAGACGGAGAGACAGAGAGAGAGAGATAGAAAGAAACAAAGAGGGAAAGAGCGAGGGAGTGAGAGGGAACTGAGGAGCAGACAGAGCAAGCGGAAGTACAGGAGCAGTTTTAGCTGCATTCAAAATATGAAGTGCTTTGATGTGAAGGCAAGGAATTCATGAGAGTGGTGCCCTGGAGTCCCCAGTTGGTCTAAGCTTCTCTCTCGTCCTGGAATGCTCTTTCTCTCTCTCTCTCTCTCTCTCCTGCTCTCTCTCTCTCTCTCTCTCAGAAAACTCTGCCAAAACTCACACAGTCCACCACATAGACGGCAAGGAGAGTTCCAAAGTCGTCCTGGAAACCATGGAGGTCATGTCCACTACAGCTGCCCCAACAACAACAACAACAACAACATCAGCCACAACCACAACCACTGCCCACAAGAAGCAGCAGCAGCACCACCACCACTGTTGCCATGACAACCACCCCTGAACTCCCACAGATGGACATCCTTGCTCTCTCCCCCACAACCGCCATGCCCAACTCCACAGACGAGCAGCCGATCCCAGGGAGACCAGTACCTACGGCCACGTTAGAGATAGACAGCAGGGAGGGTGAAGGCCGAGGCCACACTCACAGATCAGGTATCTGATGTTAATAAAGTCACAGTAAACACCATATCCTCACCACTGACTGTTTGTGACAGAACACTGCACTGGTGCCTCATGTCCTTTTCATCGTTATTCACTATCATTACATCACAACATCAATTCTTACAATATTCAGTCATTGGTACTTCATGTTTTTCTGTGTTTCAAAATGTCAGACATTCCCTCTTGTGTGTAGATTTCTGTAATGCTGAGAGAGAGATGGGCAGTATAGGAGAGTAGATCCTTACTGCATTTCACATTCTGATGGTCTGGTACTAATCTTACAGTGCATTTGTAATTTGCCATGAACTTCGGCTCTGGTTTGCCATAGTGTTCCATGCTATACATAGCTTAGCTGTTAGATTGTAAATGTATCTCTAAGCCCATCATAAATCAGCAATACACTTTTTTTGTAGGAAAGACTCCAGACTGTGAGGGCACCATAGCCTCCGTAGAACTGCCAGAGAAACATCACAGCTATGGGCGGAACGAAGGGGCCTGGATGAAGGACCCGGTTGCCAGGGATTCCAAGATCTATGTAACCAACTATTACTATGGCAACAACTTGGTGGAGTTCCGGAACCTGGAGAGCTTCAAGCAAGGTGAGCCTAGCCTGGATACCAGACCGAACTTAGCCCCGCCCACACATTTTTTGGTTGGGAAGTTCGGTCTGGCATTACTCCATTGAGGAGAAATTATCTGCGGCTCGATATCGGCCGTACCAATCAAATTGTTAAGGCGGGCTTTATACGATGATGGACAGATGATCAACAGTAACGTAACCAACCACGTCACCAACACACGAGTTGAATTCGTTTTCAACAAACATGGCTGCCGCTGGAGAGCTGAAATATATAGATTCGAGTCCATTTAGACATTGACAGTGCATTTATTTTGAAAGAGGAACAGAGAAACGCGATTAAGGCATTTGTCAATCGAAAAGATGTTTTTGCCTTCCTTCCTACGGGATCCGGTAAAAGTGTAATGTATCAGCTGCTCCTGGTCACATACTAGGTTGTTCTGATTGGTTGTAGGTAACCAATTGAGCGTAGAGGCATTTTTTCTCCTGGTTCGGTTGAAACACGCCCCATAATCACAGCCCAATGGAGCGATATCAGACTCATATTCTGACTAGAATTATGAGTATGACATCGTCAGGCTAAGGTGAGCCTGCTGTTCTGGGAGAATGACATCATATTGGGGCCAGTCAAATAATATAAAGTTCTTTCCTGTGAACATGGGGGATTATAATGACTTGGGTTCTTTCTTCTAATGTGGTTTGGACAGGCGTGCAAAGGTTTTGGTCATTGTTATGTTTTACCGATTTCAATCCACAAAACAGGCAAAAAGGGTCCCGCCTAGGCCAACACCAAGTCTTTCAGTCACATTTTTTGCCCATGACAGACACAAGGAAAGTGCGTGTGTGTGTGTGTATGTGTGTGTGTGTGTGTGTGTGTGTGTGTGTGTGTGTGTGTGTGTGTGTGTGTGTGTGTGTGTGACAGAAAGCTAGAGAAAAGTAAGTCAAGGAGACAGACAGACAATGTTTCGCAAAGTTAGTGCCTGTGAGTTGAAGAGAGGAGAGAAACAGAGCGAGAGAGAGTAAGAAACAGAGTGTGAGTGAGTGAGTGAGTGAGTGAGTGAGTGAGTGAGTGAGTGAGTGAGTGAGTGAGTGAGTGAGTGAGTGTGTGTGTGTGTGTGTGTGTGTGTGTGTGTGTGTGTGTGTGTGTGCGTGTGTACGTGTGTAGCACAATCCTACTACCACCTATGTGTATAGTTTGGCCTGCCTAATAGAAACAGTGACCATATGTCTCCTGAAAGGGAAATCACTGTGTCTGTTTCCCTAAATATTTATCCTGCTCCTTTTAAACAACTTTGTAAAACATTTATGTAACCATCTTACTAACACCTCTCCCAGTAGTACATTGTTTTGCTGTTTACATGAATGGAATCCTGGGAAAAAGTACTCCACAGCCTTTTTATAAATCGTTCCCGAAAGAAACAAAACAAAGAAATCATGAATCATAAATACATTTGCAAACCTTAACTCCCTCTCCTGTTTACCCTCGTATCCGCTCTACATATTGGAGAATTTTGTAGAGAAGTTTATTCTCAAGAAAAATTAATTTGTTCATTTCTCTTTGTCTGCAAGGGCGTTGGAGCAACCTCTTCAAGTTGGCATAGTCATAAATACATTTGCAAACCTTAGCTCCCACTCCTGTTTATCCCGAATCTGCTCTACATATTGGAGAATTTCAAGGGAAGTTTTATTCTCAAGAATAATTAATTTGTTCATTTCTGTTTTGTGTGGAAGGGCGTTGGAGCAACCTCTTCAAGTTGCCCTACAACTGGATCGGCACGGGCCACGTGGTCTACGACGGTGCCTTCTACTACAACCGCGCCTTCACCAAGAACATCATCAAGTACGACATGAAGATGCGCTACGTGGCGGCCTGGACGCTGCTGCACGACGCCGTCTACGAGGACACCACTCCCTGGAAGTGGCGCGGCCACTCCGACATCGACTTTGCCGTGGACGAGAGCGGCCTGTGGGTCATCTACCCGGCGCTGGACTACGACTACGGCAGCCAGCACGAGGTCATCGTGGTCAGCAAGCTGGACCCGGGCGACCTGACCATGCGCAAGGAGACCACCTACCGCACGGGCCTGCGCCGCAACTCCTACGGCAACTGCTTCCTGGTGTGCGGCGTGCTGTACGCGGTGGACACCTACAACCAGCGGGAGGGCGAGGTGGCGTACGCCTACGACACGCACACGGGCACGGAGGCGGCGCCGCGGCTGCCCTTCACAACCTGTACGCCTTCACCACACAGGTGGACTACAACCCCAAGGAGAAGGTGCTCTACGCCTGGGGACAACGGCCACAGCTCACCTACACACTTAACTTCGTGGACAGTGAAGGGGGACTAGAGCCTTCCCAACATCAACCCAGTCGGCCCTGCAGCGGGAAACGACAGACACAGACCTCCTGAACTCTTTTAAGGAACTTTTGGTGGTGCAGAAGTCCTGACTTTTAATGCAAGGAAATTCATTATGTACTGTATAATATCAAGCGAAGTCACATTTATTTATACAGGACAATTTATAAAGGAACAGGAGTTCCAAAGTGCTTTCCAGTCAATGATGAACAAAATGGAAAAGGATAAAAGAGACTAAAACATATAAAACATAAAAATATATATAGGACTATAAAGATCAATACAAGTGAAAGAATTAAAGACAGAGATAGATGAACAAAAGCTAATACTAATATATATAGGTAAAAAAGAAAATGGTCAAGACAAATAAATATGGACATAAGCAAGTCAAATCTAAAAGTGTTAAAAAGAGGATGGAGGACAGAAAAATGAATAGAAGCGCCTGTAATAGATGATATATTTACCAACACAAACATACGTCCATGGAGGCGAATGGATCTGAAGGAATACAATAAAATGAGTGGTAGGATAAACAATAAAATAATAAATATTATTCCCCTTGTGGGGAATTCCCTTTATCTCATTTTAAAATGAGACAGACTCAAATTTAGTCAGCAGCTGAAAGATGTACATTTGGTTTTGTTTTGGTTGTTTTGTCTGTTGTTTTTTTAGTTAAACACATTATTGCTACCTTTTGGCATTTATGTTTCTATATGTTTTGGGATGACTACATCTTGGAAGGATATACAAGTTTAATTTTTGTCATTTTTGTCAAATCATTACATCTTGGTCAGATGTTAAGCAATTTATGTGTACAGTGTGTATTTCAACATCTCAATATTGCATGCATATTTCAATCAGCATAACATGCTGTGTAAAATGTTCCTGTTTATGTAAATATCTGCATACATACTTCCTATATGTAACACCAATTATCTGGTCTAATTCACTATCTAATATTTATAAAATACCCTAAAGTCAACTGCATTTTATATCATGATTATTGATTAATGCTTTCAGAGAAAAAATAAGGATTATGGTCAATAACAATCATCTCAGCTACAAAGAATATGCTATGATGGCAAATTTGTATGAAAATAAAAGTTCCGTCAAAACAAGATACTGAAGTTTACTTTATTGATTTAGATCAGATTTTCCACTGGCATGTATAAACCTCAAGTGAAGGTATTTATGCAGTGGATTCATATTTCTGTTGCCATGCATTCATCCACTCTGTAAAATGAGAGGGAGTTTCCCTGACATCCCCTCCCCCTTACTTTGATTCTGACGGTTGCCTCTTTATGGTGCTATTGCCTCCATTTAAGGTAAGAAATGTATGAACTCTTTTTACGCTTCATCAGTTGCCCACTACCCCTGGAGCAAAGCGAGGCTTGATAAACCAGGTCTGACCCGACTATGTAACACACGCTCAATTCCAGACATGTTACATATTGTGTCAACCTAGCCCTCCTTCCAGTGGTGGTGATGCAGGCCGAGCCTTCTTCCAGGGTGGTGATGAAGACCAGCTTTTCTGAGGCCACTAGGGAGCCTAACAACACAGGCATGGCGTGTCTGAACCTCTGAGGCCACTGGAGAGCCTAACAACACAGGCATTGCGTGCCTGAACCTCTGCAGAGAACGCAGGGTGTGACAGACACCTCATGGTTATCGGCCAAACCTGCTTCTTTCTGTCCAATGCACAGCTGGTCCAGGGACCAGGAGATGTCACAGACTTTTGCAAATCATGGTCTGTGTGTGTGTGTGTGTGTGTGTGTGTGTGTGTGTGTGTGTGTGTGTGTGTGTGTGTGTGTGTGTGTGTGTGTGTGTGTGTGTGGACATGCACATGTGTGTATTTTATAAGGAGTGAGTATGAGAATAGACTCATGCAAAGTGGGATACTCTGTTCTCCAGTCAAGTCGGCCCTACTATGCCAAAGCAGGAAGCAACACTGCTGAATGCCTTGAGTCCATTGCCTGACTGTTGACTGGGTAAACTACAGTGGGGGGTCGGAAATGTACATCTAAAAAATAAGAATGTCAGCAAGCACTTCATTTAGCGCCTAAGTGAAAAGAATACTGGAGTAGAGTGAGAATAGAGGCATTTAACTGGGGCAAAGTCCTCTTCGCATGCAAACCGCCTTTGTGAACGCGGCGTCACCCTCAACGCCCCATCAAATCTATAACTCAAGCGCTTCTCACACTATGGTTTCCATCCTCTCTCGGCCAAGAGCAACAGAGCCCTAATGGGAGACCAATAAACCAACCAAATCAGGCTGATTGAAGGCTCACTTTGTGCGTCGTCCAGGTTACAGTCAGAGAGGCCATAAACAAAAATGATTCAGAGGCCCTGTTGAAGGCTTTTACTCATCTGTGATCAAAAGATGGAGATGAGAAGAACTTTCCAGTGTTTTTATTTAACCAGTGTCCAACCCCCCCCCCCCCCCCCCAGCTCTCTCTGGTGCTCTGTAGATGAAGCTGACACATTGTAAGGGTTTGTCTCTATGGGAACAGGTGGTAAATAGTGGCCTTAGCATGTGGTGTTTATAACATAACATTTGAAGCCCATCGGAACGTCAGAGATGTACTTGTATTATACACTTGCGGGGAATGCGGGTCTTTTGTATATGGAACACATACATCTCAGCAATATGAACTCACAGTGGCCACTTCGTAACTGTATATTCAATTGTATTTCTATTACGGCAAAGAATACTTTATCTTGACAAAACATTTCTGGTTTTCACTCTTTTTACACCAACTTGGATCAACAAATTGGACCATACAGCTCATACCGGTATCTTCATTGGTTAGCAACAGTAAAGTGGTCTCTTGTCAGATCTCGTTTGACCTGCAGCCGACTGGCCTCCGTCTCTAAAACATGATGGGGGTCATCAGCACAGGGACCACCACCCAGCAGCTGCGCAGATGGAGTTCAGGTTCAGATGTACTTGTTTTGAACCCTTTCCTCATGTGGGCCTTTTGTGTATGAAACCCAACTCCCTGCATGGGTATGGGAAAATACATCTCTGCAAGATGGGCTTACAGTTTCTGCTTTTTTTCTCCCATGTACCGATGCAGCCTAGCTGCGACAGAGCTGAATTATTTTTCTAGTCAGGTCATCCCTTCTTTACTCCTTGTAATCCAGACCCTTTCCACAAATTTAGATCAACAAATTACAACATGCAGGTGATGTCACTGTATACCGATTTTTATTTAAATAAACAACAACAACAACAACACATGTTTACATTGTTCATTTTTTACACAATATCTGTTTTGACCCAGTATCCAACAGCAAACAGTGTGTATGATGATATATCTGTCAGATCTGGTTTGAACCAGTCAACTCCAGTTTAACATGATTGCCTCAGACGACATGCAGTCGACTGGCCTTCGTCTCGGGCCAAAAACATAAAAGTTGGGGTTGAACGCACAGGCCGTGCCACTATACAGCTGCACAGCTGGGGTCAGGGATGGAGAGATGGATTCCTGAGCGAGAGCTGATTTGCGGAGTTGGCTCATACTATATAGTCCGTGACCCTTCTGAAGTTCTCCTCATCTGTTCCAATAACAGTGGTGGAGGCATGTATCATCCAGTACGTAGTGGACCCAGCCCTTTCTCTGGCATACACACACACACACACACACACTCACACACACACACACACACACACACACACACACACACACACACAAACACACACACACACACACGCCCCTAAACAAACGACTACGCTGGGATCTCTGCATTCA
>NW_024880705.1:0-13993 GCF_900700415.2 Clupea harengus
ACTTGGTGGAGTGTTTGAGGGAAATGCCACGGACAGCGTCAGTCATTGTGCTGGAGCAGGACTTTACCCCTTATCGAACGCCGTTGTCACTTCAACTTTTGTGTTTTCTCTCCTCGGTCCTATACGGTCGTGTATGACGTTTCACTTTCGCACAACTGGTGAGAATGACTTGGGAATTGAGGGACATCGTGTATAACCCTGTGTGGATGATCTCCACAGTCATCCTGGGGCTGGTGGTACGATCACAACGAAGGGGCTCGTGGGACCCACGCGCGTGTAAAGTGGAGCTCAAGGGGAAAACTGCCATTGTCACCGGTGCCAATACAGGTGAACTTCTGCCGTTTATATTACCCAGTGCAGTTATTATAAATTGTATGCAGCACTGAAAAACTCTTCATTGTGCTCCGTGATTATATCAATTTGTGACTGACTGGATGATGTTCCCTACTAGCTTAAACATAATATGTATTTAACTTTCATGATGTGCAAGATTGCCCTGATCTATGAGAATGAGATCGATTTTGTGCTTCTTGTTTCATGTGTATGTGCGTGTGGTGAGTTCACAGGGGCTTTGTGTTGCTGATATTTGCAGTGCACTTTTTTTCTCTGTCTTCTCTGGCTGATTCATTGGAAAGGGTTCCACAGTCCTGAGACTCAGATGTATTCCAGATGTGCCCTCTTCCAGATTGTAGTGACTGCGAGGTTTATGTTTCTCCATGCATGCTCAGTAGGCACAAATGGTTCCAGATTCACTTCAGACCGTTACTGTGACTCAGCCAGATAACTCTAGTGCACCCCAGGAGTTGCATAACATTTAATTATTTCACTGTGGTACTATTTGTCTGTTTGTAGACCCAAGTCAGAGACAGCTGGAGATTGTGCCCTCGCAGTAGTTAATAAACAGTTGCTTGCATTGACTAACGCGAATTTGACGAACCTAGCAGATCAGCACAGGGAGTGGATTATAACCCTTGTTAAAGACATTACGCCTTTTTTGAAAGATTATAGGCACCATGCATGTTTAAATGGTCATCTGTAATAAAGATGTTTCTCAGGTTAAAAAAACAAGTGTAGGCAGTATGCCATGTGTGTGGATACGTGCAGTGTCACTGGCCATGACCTGCTTTCTCATATCATGTTTCTGTTACTGTTATTGTACACAAATGCTGGCAAAGACCTTGTCCTTGACCTTGGGAAATCTGGGTTGACCACTCACTCTTTCTGGTCTCTCTTTCAATCTCACTCTCCGTCTGTTTCTCTCCTTACCATTTATCATTTTTTACCCCCGCTCCATAATCTAGGCATTGGGAAGTTCATCGCCCTGGACTTTGCACGGCGGGGCGCACGTGTGATCCTAGCTTGCCGGAGCGAAGCTCGAGGGAATGCCGCCGTGCGTGAGGTCCGGCAGCTGAGCGGGAACGCGGACGTACACCTGCGCCTGGTGGACGTGTCCTCGCTGGAGTCCGTGCGGGAGTTCGCCACCAACATTCTACGGGAGGAGAAAGAGGTCCACATCCTGGTGAACAACGCTGGAGCCTCAGGTACTGTCTCTGCAGGCAGGATCTGATCATGCATAATAAGACAGAATTAAGTATGAAGTATGAATCCTTTCAGTACTATATAGGTGCTAGTTGGGTATTTGGGTGGGGTGGGGGGCAGAGAACTGTTAGAGTTAGGCTACGTTGTCTTGGGATAACAGTTTTTAGCTACAAGCCCTCCTTTGTTCGTAACTAAGACCGAAACAAATTATTAAAGAAACAAGGAAAAACACAAAGCAGAGTAATGTATGCTTTCCAGCTTCTTTTTTGTTCGTGATTTGTGATGATTTATTATGTGGGGCCTGATAGTTGTGCCTTTGTCCATGGCCAGACGTTCAACAATTCAAGTTGTGGCAGAGGGGAAGCTTGAGATGGACTGGTGATGTTGTACCTCTTGTACTAGGGCAACCCCTTCTGTTTGAACAGGGTGCTAGGTACAGGTACAACTGAAAGAGCATCACATGGTTGTCTGTATATGTTACAAACACACACCTCATGCAGGTGAAATATTTGGTTGATTGCTCCACCTGTGTTTCAAAGTGGCTCGGGTAACGCCGCTGCTCAAGAAGCCGTCTCTCGATCCCACTCAGGTGGAAAACTATCGACCGGTCTCACTTCTCACGCTCCTATCTAAAACCATTGAGAGGGCAGCTTCCAAACAGGTCACCGAGTTCCTGTCAAAGAACAATCTCCTCGATCCGAACCAGTCTGGATTCAAAAGCGGTCACTCCACCGAAACAGCCCTGTTGTCTGTAATGGAGGCCTTAAAAACAGCTAGAGCAGCAGCTCAATCCTCGGCTCTCGTCCTGCTTGACTTATCAGCTGCGTTTGATACAGTCAACCACCGCATCCTTCTGTCCATACTGTCAAGTATGGGCATTTCTGGCAATGCGCACTCCTGGTTTGAATCCTACCTCACTGGGCGCTCGTTCAACGTGTCATGGCAAGGTCAGCTGTCTGTACCTCACCGCCTCACCACTGGGGTGCCCCAAGGCTCGGTGATGGGACCACTTCTCTTTGCCATTTACACCACCTCGTTGGGCCCTATCATCCGCTCGCATGGTTTTTCCTACCACTGTTATGCCGATAAAACTCAACTGTTTCTGTCTTTCCCTCCTGAGGACACCACGGTCTCGGCGCGGATTTCGGACTGTCTCGCTGATATATCCACATGGATGAAAAATCACCACCTTCAGCTGAACCTGGCCAAAACGGAACTGATGGTCTTCCCAGCCAAACAGGTCATCCACCACAACATCAAGATCAATACTGACTCTTTATCTCTTGCTCCATCCAAAACAGCAAGAAACCTCGGGGTCATTATTGATGACCAACTGACCTTCACGGCCCACATCGCCTCTGTCTCCAGGTCGTGTATACGCTTTGCGCTATACAACATCCGCAAAATCAGGCCGTACCTAACCCAGTATGCCACCCAGCTGCTGGTGCAAACCTTGGTGAGCTCCCGCCTTGACTACTGCAACGCCCTCCTAACGGGCCTGCCGGCTTGCGTGGTGAAACCACTACAGATGATCCAGAACGCGGCGGCGCGTCTGGTGTTCAACCAACCGAAGAGGGCACACGTCACCCCGCTACTCATCGAGCTCCACTGGCTGCCAGTAGCTGCTCGCATTAAGTTCAAGTCACTTATGCTTGCCTACAGAGTGCTTACTGGTTCTGCTCCCACCTACCTAAATGCTCTTGTAAGGGCAAATGTTACACCCAGGACGCTGCGCTCGTCTAGTGAGCGTCGTTTGGCACTGCCGTCCGTGCAAGCACGGCAATCCAGACTATTTTCATTTGTAGTTCCACGTTGGTGGAACGAACTGCCTAGTACTACCAGAGCAGGGGCGTCCCTCTCTACCTTCAAGAAGCTTTTGAAGACCCAACTCTTCAGAGAGCACCTCCCCTCCTAACTGGCACCTGACTAGCGCTTAACTTGCACTTCAGCAGTTACATTCCTGCACTTCTTTTTCCTCTTTTCTAGGTTGTTGTTTTTCTAATTCTCATGTAAAGTAGTATTTATTGTTACACCATGCTTTTTTATTGCTCTTAGCTTGACTGTTCTCTCCCTTGTACGTCGCTTTGGACAAAAGCGTCTGCTAAATGACTAAATGTAAATGTAAATGTTGGAGGCAGCTTGTCGTATTGTGCAGCTCTCCTCTGGCAATGTAGAAACTGCTGAAAGGGGAACTTGGCAAAGGGGGGAAAGTTTTGCTTCCCACTGGAATCTTGTAGGCACAGACCACAAGTTAATCAACAGAATTTCCTGTACACACTGGCTTGTGTTTGCTGGGTGATGGCAAAACGACCGCAGAGACTGTACATTTGTACATTGTTGCATCAACAGGCTTAGAAGATTCATATGCCATAATTACAGACTATAGTTGTAGACTACTGTTAAAGTCATAGACCATTAGACCGTTCATTCTAGTGATACACCACAGCAAACTCAAGCAGCTCACCATCAAAGAGCAGAGGCTGAAATTACTGGATGTTGACGAATCAAATTGAAATGATTTTCTGGTACCGGTTGAGGTCTGGTGAGAGGCGGAAACGGGAAGGGTTGGATTACAAAGAAGGAAAATGCTGACGAACATTTGCCGTTGTGGCAATTGTTCTTCTGAGGACATGTTTTTGATGTTACTGAAGAATATTTGCGTAGTTATAAATAGGAACTGACATCTGAACTGAAATGTTTTTTTTTTTGCCCAAGCGTATGGGTTTGTTTTATTGATTCTTTATTTGTTCATTATTTATGGTGAGTGTGTGTATGTGTGTGTGTGTGTGCGCCTGTGTTTATTCATGCAGGTTTGCCTAGAGGCATTACAGCTGATGGGCTCGAGGTTTCCTTTGCAACAAATCACGTAGGACCATTTCTCCTAACCAGTCTTCTACTGGGTGAGTCCTCTGTCCCAGTTCCCCAGAATCCAACTGTTTTCTGTTTACTGTAAAATAGCAACCATTTCCTGGATGACGTAACTTCTTCAGGTTCATAAGCACTGCAGAGCACCACTCAGGCACTCCTCGTAACTCAAGCATACACACTCACAGTCTTAAAAACAACATACTGTGCGTCAATTCATGGTGGATAATGTTTAGCTGTGAACATTTGCATACCTTTGGAGATTAAGAGAAAACATGAGAGAAATAACATGTGCTGCGTGTGTAAGTAAATTATCACAGTTAGAACATAACCGAAATTGTGTGTGTGTGTGTCTGTGTGTGTGTGTGTGTCTCAGACCGTCTGAAGAGCTCAGCTCCAGCCCGCATCATCAATGTGTCTTCTGTCAACCACTGGCGGGGGAAAGTGGACTTTTCTCATTTCCACGGCAACAACCTTGTCTACCGCATGGACGAAGTGTACAACCACACCAAGCTGCACAATGTCCTCTGGACTAACGAACTTGCCAGACGGCTTAAGGGCACAGGTACCCACCAACCTGCATTTCACCACACCAGCCTCTCATAAACCTCAACCTGGACGTGGATGGAAGTCGCTGTTATGCTCCCAACCTCTCCTTGAGTTTTATGAGCTATCTTGAAGTCCACTCACTGCAAAAATTGAAATCTTAGTAAGACGAAATATCTTAAATCAAGGAAATATATGCTTGTTTTTTGTCTGCCAATATATATCTTCTTACCAGGTATTTCACTTGCTTCAAGCGTTTCAGTCCTTAATTGTCTTAATAAGATATTATAACTTTTTACTGAGATTTTATTACGGGTTCTGAGCAAGTTAATGCTTGAAACTAGTTTGATCACCATTGAGTAGTACAAAACTGCTTTGTCAAAGTCAGAATCAAGACAAATGTACTTGTTTTTAGTCTGGCCACACTAGTTTTAATATATATTTGGGTTCTTTTATAAAAAATCTTGGTAAGTCAAATTTTCCTGTTCTGTTGGCAGATACATTTGCTTTTTTTAAGTAATATATCCCCCATTTTATTACTTTTTTTCTCTTTATTAAAAGCTGAATTTTTGCAGTGCTGAGCAGATAGGAATTGAGGTCCTGGCCACACAACTTTACTTGTTTCAGATGTGACTCACAGAGGCAGAAGATGTCTTTAGTCAAGCTAATGTCATGACTGTTAAACCACCCACGGGTCATTGCACAATGTCAACATCATGAGGTTTCTGACAGCTCTGCATTTGGGGTATGCCTAACATTACACAAGGGTAGAAAAGAGCTAATCTGTGTTAATGCTTTTGTGCAATTGCTCTTGGCTAAAAGTTTAGCTCTTTGTACTGTCCCTATGTTAGTGTGTTTGTATGTGTGCATTTGTGTATTTAAGTGTGTGTGTGTGTGTGCTGTGTCTGTGTGTTTGCGGTTGTGTTTGTTGGTGTGTGTCAGATGTGACCGCGAACTCTCTGCACCCGGGAGTAGTGATGACCGAAGTGATGCGACACTATAACTGGGTGGTGCAATTCATCTTCAAACTGGTTGGATTTTTCTTCTTCAAGGTAAACCACGACATTTACCCTGCCGACTGTCAATCATTCTAGGTTCTTGCCTACTGTTGTGATGACTATGAGGATGTTATCCATCTATTTTTCTTTTCTAGAATGTGTGTAAGACATGGCAAGAACCTCAGATGATAAACCACCTGAGCTTGACTGTGTGTGTGTGTGTGTGTGTGTGTGTGTGGTTGAGTTTGTGTGTGTGTGTGGTTGGGTTTGTGTGTGTGTGTGTGTGCGTGCGTGCGTGCGTGCGTGCGTGCGTGCGTGCACGTTTTCAGACTGAAACGCAGCAAAGTATCAATCTAAGACTAATTGTAGTAGCTGTTAATTCACTGAACTTGAACTCAGACACACAAAGACCACCACTAAACCAAGAATGACTGATTTGTATTGCTTACAGAAGGCATTTTAAGGCTTCTGCTTTTTCTGACTGGAAGCCAGGTTTGCATTCCTGAAAACTCTGAGTGTGTGTGTGTGTGCATTTTTTGGAAAGTACTGCCTTTCAAAAAGCAAAAAGGGAAAGAGTAAAGTTAAAAGTCTGTCAAAGCTGACACTAAATAACCTCAGAGGACCGAAATGTGAATCATAGCACCCTGCTCATGTTTCAAGTTGACTTATAGGCATGATTCATTTCAGCTGATGGTTTGCATGAATGACGGAACTATTTTTGTCTATTCTGCAGAATGCCTGATATATCCTTATCCATATATATATATATATATAGTCCAAACTTTTGACTGGTACTGTATATATATATATTATTATATATATATAGGTCTATATAACAAATATATAAAATGACCTTGAAACATGCTTGAAACATGCTTTAAAAGTAGTAAAAGAAACGGGCATACTAACATTGTGTGTGTGTGTATGTGTGTGTGTGTGTCTGTGTGTGTCAGACTTCTGAAGAAGGGGCCGTAAGTACCATCTATTGTGCGGTAGCTGAGGAGACGGAGGGGATCTCTGGGAAGTACTTTGACAGCGACTGCTCCCTGGTGAAGCCCTCGCCGACCGCCCGCGACCCCGCCATTGCCCTCAAGAGCTTTGAGTTTTGCGAGAGACTGACCTCCAAACTTTAACCTCCACAGACACCCTGACCATCTTATCAGTCAGGCCCAGGCACCTATACTGTTTTTATAAACCTGAGGTCCCCTTTTCAGTTATGTTTCATAGTCTAGCTGCCATGAGGTGGATTTGCCCTCATTTCAGAGCAGCATTTGTTCTTGTTTTTGTTCTTGATAACTGATTTTCTGATTTGACCCCTGTCTGATAAGTTAGCAGTGATGAAGATTGGGTAGAATTCATCAGCTCGGTACACTGTTCAACCATGACGCTTAAAAGCACTTACTGACCAACAATAGCAACACTAGCAAGGTCAAATTCCTTTCCATTACTTTCCAGTCCAACATTATGCCATATTAATCCGTATAAATAATACAACACAAACAGCACATATAGGGGGCGTCTCTGAACTAATGTTACTTGCCCCCATTTATCAGAAATGCTACTACATTTGATATAAAAATGTGTATTTTTGTACATCTTACTATCAAATATACAACAACAGAAGTTATGTCTCTTTTATGATTAGGAACCATGTTTGTTTTACAATAAAGCTGCTGTTTCTGTAATAGAGTCTTTATTTTGACCCTTTCTATTGAAGATTTCTATTCAGTCATTTCCACTTGAAAGATGAAAGCTGGTCTCCCCCTTACTTCTTAGACTGAACTATCTCTCCTTATGTTATCTTCAAGATAAATGTGCACACTGAGCTGTAGTAGCAAGTGTACAATACCCTCTGTATGTCTATGCATGTCTTTGATGTGTCTTTTCATGTTTGCTGAGGTTATCCAGGTATTTTAATATGGTTAACTTATGAACTCATGTTCAACTTATGCATCCATCAACAGAAACATTCTGTTGGTCAACAGTACAAGAAGGCATGTAACAGCACACTGAATCCTAGAAGGCACATTGGTCAAATTCAGTGTGTGAAAGACAGATAACACAGACACAGATAACATGGCACCATCCTCCATCTGTCCCTCTGCCATGCCATGGCCTGCAAACTCTTACAATCTCAAGCGTAACCCTTCAGCTGTTCTGTGTTGAACATCGTATTAAAATAATTACTTGATAATTAAAATAATTAATTTTGAAGTAAAATTAATTTAGATCACGACAGCAACATTTAAAACACTGAAGGGTTAATTGTTCAAATCATGGGTTTATCGTTGGTTCAAATAAAGACAGTTATTCAAAAGGTTTGGAAATAAATTTCAATCATCAGCAAAGGAATATGGAATTTTTCAGAAACAGAAACAGAAAAGAAAGGAAGGAACCCATTTAACGGTGAGCAAAGAAAGAAGACAATTCTATGTAACAGCGCCATCCAGTGGCCATCTTAAGCCATGGGTGTAGAGTTAAGACATAAAATGAAATGACATGAGGCGGTGCTGAAATGATAACTTAGCTTTATTTATCCATTTTCACAGGACATAAAATGAGCTCATGATGGATGGACGGTGATGTCTATCAGCAGCAGTCTGCAGATAAGTGTGAAACAGCTCTCTCCTCAAGCAGCTGCCCAGAGAAGCATAGACAGGTCACAAGAACGCTCTCTCTCTCTCTGCATGCGTGTGTGTGGCAAGTAAGAAGTAAGTAGGTAAGTTTATGGCAGGCAGGTAAGCATACTAAGTTTAACGTCAAGTTGTGACATGTCAAGGGTCTTACCTCCATTTTCCAGCGCATCCTTTATGATTGCCTGTGTTACATGATCCAGCTGTTCGCCACTCAGTCTGATAGAGATCTCAACCTTTGTCCCCTGCAGACACAACAGTGAATTACTTAAGTTTGACTCTCTCTCTCTCTCTCTCTCTCTCTCTCTATCTATCTATCTATCCATCCATCTCTCTATCTCTCCACCCACGCACACGCACACACTTACCTGGGCCTCGGGCTCCTCCTGTGGTACTGGCTGAACTGATGTATCCTCAGGTGTGCCATCCTCTGAACGAGGCCCCAGTTCTTTTTGCTTTTCTAGCTTTGCTTCTTGCTTCTTACATAACCAGTGAGCAGAGACCAACACAACCATGACCAAACAGAACACAGCAACATCAGCACACAGCAAACAGCAAGACACCATCACCACCACATAACCACATAACCACATAACAACAACATATGTTTCCTGATTAAATGAGTGAGTTAGTGTTCAGCCTTCCACAGTGCCATTCATAGGGCCTATGGGAGTTAGATAAAGCAGCTGTGGAGAGCTATCCTTCATCCCACCACAGGGTGGTGCCACCACATATTCTACTTGGGTAGCATTAGAATCATTAAAATCCTGATTCTTCATACTCCCATTCACAGGAACAACACAAATCAAACGGGCAAAGGCCATCACAGAGTGGAGAGATGTATTTCTATGGGAAGTATGATATATGTGGTGTGATTGGTGCGATATACTGTATGGACATCTATGCACATCTATGTTGCTGTCGTCACAGTAATCAAGACCTATCTACTCTACCTCAGGGGAAAGTGAGTATCCATGCTTTGCATGGTCAATGCATATTCGAATAACATAGACATCTATCTATCTGACTGTATACAATTGTCAAAATGCCTAGACAAATTGAAATTGAAAAGCACTTATTGTCATTGTATTTGCATACAATGAAATTTGGAGCGCTGCTACTGTTGGTGCCACAAGGGACAACATATAACACAACAGCAATACAATAAGCAAAAAAAAAACATTAAGAGTACAACAAAGTGCAGTGCTATAGAGTACAAGTACTCCCCCTGAGTTACGTTGCAAATAAATACAGTAACATTTTTGTCTTGTACACATGAATACGGTGACTGCGATGGCATAAGTGACTTTACCCGTGAGTAATAAACCTGAGAGCTAAACCCTTCCCTTCTCCATCAGCCCTGGGGAATAACAGATAGATGCCTACACCAGTGAGAAATATACCTGAGAGCTAAACCCTTCCCTTCTCCATGCGCCCTGCATCTCCTATGCGGCGGGTCCTCTGCCTTACCTGCAGGGTCCTCATCTGATTGGGACTGAAGAAGGTGACGTGTCCCTCTGCCTGCTCGGCCAGCAGGGCCATGGCACACAGCAGCAGGCATCCCAGCACAGCACCGCGCATCTTCACTCTTTCTGTAGCTACACACACACACACACACACACACACACACACACACACACACACACGCCAACACACAAACACATGATTACTAGTGCTGTCAGTTTATGGCGTTAACGCAAACCCATTTTAACGCCGTTAATTATTTTATCGCGAGATTAACGCGAGAGATTTCTTTTTATTTATTTTTTTATTTTTAGATTAACGTTCTTTTTGGCCTCGCAAACTGTGTAGTAGGCTAACGTTACAGTTTGAGAGTGAATGGTGAGCGACATACGGCGAAATGGATGATAAAAAGCTTCTGAATGGAAAGTTTACTTTTAAAAGTTGTGTTGTGCAAAAGAAGCAAGCTTCACTGTTGTCTGAAAATGTCAATAGGCAGCTGGCTGAAAGCAAAGAAGTAGTAGGCTTACCTTTTATTGGTAACCTAACTGTTACGGTTCATTGTTTCTGAAATAAGAGGCCTGACTGCTATGTTCCCAGCAAACTTGAAAAAAAAAATACAATATTAAGCCATGGTTTAACTGCACTATAGGCTGAGTCCTTGTTTACCTGAAATTTTATTTTGTACCGCCCTATTTGGCAATGTTGGTTTTCAATAAAATAAAACATTTGCATAAAGCAAGCCAATTCACTTTTCCATGTTGATAAGGGCATTAAAATAAAAATAAAATGATGGAAAAAATAAATAAATGAAGGGACATTTAGAATAGATAAAAATTTGCGATTAATCGCGATTCATTTTGAGTTAACTATGACATAAATGCGATTAGTCGCGATTAAATATTTTAATCGTTTGACAGCACTAATGATTACACATTATTACACATCTACAAATGCAAATAAATAAAGAAAATAAATATAGACACACAAACATATTCAACCCACGGGGTACTTTCTCAAATGGTAACACATTTTTCAACCTAATTTTTGAAATGACAAGTTTCAGAGGAGATACAGCATAAACAAGAGAATGAATACGAGTTAGAGAGGCAGGGACAAGAGATAGAGACAGTGCATGAGATTCTCACGTCTCAGAGAACAGGAACACGGTGAGATGAGATAAAACACACGTCTTGGCAAGAGAGGTCAAGCTACTGACAACCAGAAGACACAGATAAATTGGGAAAAAAAACACAAGAATAAAATGGTAAAGAAGACAATGAGTGATAGAGAGAGGGTGTAAGAAGAAATGGTGTCTGAAAAGAGTGTGAAGAGGGGAGAAATCTATTCTCACCTGCTGTAAGCGTGCACTGTAAACTTGATTAGTCTTCGGCGTCGAGCTCTGTGATGTCTAAGCACGTTAGTGAGACTATGGCTCTGGGCAGCGTCTCCTTGGATTTATAGAGCCAGAGGCAGAGTCCTCATGGCAGACTGGTGCAGTCCGTCTCTGACGTCGGCACTTCCAGACCTCCGCGCGGCCCTCTTTCTGCTCGTAGAAACAGACACATCCCAGGAATTTAGTCTTTTGGGTTATTGCCCCTTGTGTTATTTACTAGACTGAGATAGACATTTAAGTCACGGAAGGTGATTTGACACGTTCCCTGATTAAAGTAGGTTTTTCCGGGGACATTCTGTAAGAGTTGTTTGAGTTCAACCGGATAGATTTCCATGAGGAATACTAAATATGTGAAATACAGTGTTAACAGGATGACAGTTTCTCAGAAATACATATGGTGCCTACTGTGAATAATAACAATGTTTTGATGTTTTGTTTTGTTTTTTATTTAATTTTTGTCTTCTTGCATTAAATGTGTGCAGCTGCTACATTCAATGTCATCCCACTTGGGCAATGCTAATGAGAATAAATGGAGTCAGTCTTAATGGCGACCAGAACTTGAACAGATGTGTGTGAGAGTAGTGCACAGTCCATGAACTGACCTTGAACAGTTGTGTGTGAGTAGTGCACAGTCCATGCACTGACAAGAAAACACTTTCTCACTCTGTCTGTAAGCTTTGCAAAACAGGGAGAGAGAAGCTGTCTCATTGCAGTTAGTGTGAGGTCATCCTGGAGACATGCTAACAATCTAAACAAAAACAGAACAAGATAGATGTGCTGGCCCTGCCTAATGTTTTCAGATATCCATATGTGAAAAGTGTGAGACTGTTCAGTCATCAGCTTACACGTATTGATGCCATTACCAAAAAGGATGGCAAGCATTTGATTTCTTGATCCAGCACAGGTGTTGAGAGAGAGAGAGAGGGGTGTGTGTGTGTTAGGGTTAGTGTTAGTGTTAGGTTAGTGTTTAGGGAACCAACCTCGTTGACACTGTTTTTCCATACTCAAATCAAACACAGAAACGGAGTGTGTGTTCTGTATGTGTGGTGTGCGCGCTGAGAGGTATTGTGTTTGTAAACTTAAAATGTGCCCCCATAATTGCCTCCTCTCGTGTCACACCCTGACAACAAAGATGTTTACAACATCAGACAGGATATGTGTTACATCATGCTCTCCAAAGCACTAATGCATTTCTTGGTACAAGCTATCTCGGGCAGGTCTCATGCATCTGCTCCTGTCATAACACTTCAGATATATCCTGTACTGGAGTGTGTGGATACCGTTCGGTTCAAAATGGTGGCTGGGAGTGGACAAGTTGTTGCAGCATCATACACATGATCAAACACCATTTGTTTGCTGTGCAGTTAACCACTCTGAGGTATTCCGTAAGGCTTCAATTGTTTAACAACTCTATTAAATCCAACGCTTGCATTTTGCTGGGAAATGTACTGCAAAATAGGCTAAATGTCTGAGGAACTTGAGATGTAGAATGTACACACACGTGGCTAGGCATTGTATACTATACTATTACATTTCATTCAATTCACTTTAAAGGCTAAAAAAGGTATGAGCACAAAACTTTGCGCTAAAAGAGCCGACTGAAATGATTATCATAATATGTGCCTGAAATAGCCTGTTACTGGCCTTTGTTGCTCACCAATCTGTGTTTTTAAAATGAGTAAATATAGAGAATTTGTGCTGTATGAGCTTTAGAAGATCGCTTAGGAGAAAATGGGAATTCAAAAGTTAAGAATAATATTAAAACCAGTATTGATGGGTTTCTCACTGTTCGGTCATATCATGTAGTTTATAGCTCTTAAAAACACATTCCGGGTTGCGCTTACACCTTAATAGTATTTTCTGTGGTGAAGGAGTTGTGCATGGTTTCCCTCCATAGTCTTTACTGCGAAAATAATGCACAACCACTACCAGAAGAGGGCAGTCAAAAACATCTCGCGAGAACACGACAGGGGCCGTTATTTAAGCCGTGTGTCTGTGCATACTCACTCTCACAGTAGTCTTTCCTGTACAAGTCATCGTCTGGCGAACACACTGTGGTGTGTCGCACAAGATTCTCCAATAATGGTAAGAGTATTCGTTTGTGCGTAGATGACCTATTCTGTCATTAGTTGAACGATCGGTGGGTAACAAATTGAAATGCCTTTATGAGCAAGTGGGAAGTCATCCCAAAATCACAGTGAGCAGAATAGATTTATCGCAACAAATCTCATAACGTTAGACCACATTGCGAACTTTTCGTAGCTAGCTATCCGCAGCACATCACACTATTAGCAGCCTTTACTCTTTACATTTCTGAATGTAAGATATTTACTTCAAACTTTAATTATGTAAATGTGATTGGTTAGAAGCATATTAATCAATTGTTTGTACTACACGAAAGATAGGAATTTGGTGTCAGGGCGCACAGTTAGCTGTGCATGATAGCTAGCGAACCAGCAAGTAGCATACTTAGGCCTCAATTTAATGGCATTTAGTCTGCGGGTAGGATTTCACCTAGGCGCATTTAAAGGAACACACTTATATTTTTATGCTTA
>NW_024880706.1:0-2500 GCF_900700415.2 Clupea harengus
GTGTGTGTGTGTGTGTGTCTGTGTGTGTGTGTGTGTGTGTGTGTGTGTGTGTGTCGGTGTGACTGCATGTATGTATGTGTGTGTGTGTGTGTGTGTGTGTGTGTGTCGGTGTGACTGCGTGTATGTATGTGTGTGTGTGTGTGTGTGTGTGTGTGTGTGTGTGTCTCCTCTCTATTTTGTCAATGGTTAAAGAGCCTCCTGTCTAAACAATAGCGATTGTGTCCGTCCACAAACAGAGGACAGTAACTCAGATCTCTCGCTGCTGAATAAGAACCTTATTTCTAGAACAATCCATAGCATTTCCATTCCATCCGTTCCTTGCATTCAAATTGTGCTCCCAAAAGCCTGTTTTGCAAATGGACTTAGGCCCTTTTGTACCGGCGGTAGAAAGCAATAACAATGTGTAGGTGCCATGATACAGTTATATAACTGTCACACTCACCTGAAGTCATCTTGAAGTGAAAGACACAAACATTATGTGGAGCTTGTACAAACTGCAGCGCCCCCATCAGCGCGGGAGTAATAAAAGGGAAGTAGAGGAATTGTTTAGAGCAGGGGTTCTCAAACTTTTGCAAGCTGGGCCCCCCCAAAGCTGGTTAGGGGTAGTTGGGGCCCCCCCATCCCCAGGGCCGCTGGCGCCCGCGGCCCGCCGCCACCGCCCTCAACTACACCACCATATATAGATAGATAGATACCGTAGATAGCATACTGTTATTGATAGGCCTGACATGTCAAGGTTAGGCTATTGTTATTGTTAGGCCCATACAGACAATTATTATAACTATTATTATTATTATTGTTATTATTATTATCAGTAATAGTAGGCCTTTTAGTAGGCTATTCATTAGTATCACCATCATTATGTTATTATTATAATTAATGATTATCGACCAATTATTATTATTGTATTATTATTATTATCGTATTATCATAATAATAATAAGTGTTATTATTGCTATCATTAGGATACTGTTATTATTATGGGCCTCTTGTGATCTTTACAACAAAAAAACCTACAGGTCTGTCAATGTGAGACATGAGCCTGCTTTGCACTGCAAAGGTCCTCAAATCTTGGGGCAATGTTTGACAAACAACATATCCTCAGGTCATCCTCGATCTGTGTGCGGTTGCGGTATTTAGTTTTGAGCGCAGTCAGTCTTGAAAAGCGTGCCTCGCACAAATATGTCGACGCAAAAAGGAGGAGCATTTTTAAGGCTATGTCGCAAAGCTGATCATTGCTACCCAGAATGACGAAAGAGGGGAGATGCTTAAGTCTACTGTCACTCTTCAGCTGCTCTTTCATGTCTACTGGCAGCTCGTCTGCTGAGCAGAGAAATGGATCCCGAACTCAGGCGAATGAACGGTAGTCCTCTTTGTAGGACCCAAACTGATTTCTGATATTCAGCGAGATATTGACATAGGTATTGAGCTGAGTTTAGCTCCTGTCATTATTCTACACGTCTTGCGCGGCCGGCAAAATCAGTGTTTCGGCAATTGTATGGGGTTTGCCAAGCTTAGCAATTCTATGAGCAACTACATAAGATGCCTCCAGACACTGCTTGGAGATGGTGGTTCGTTGTTGCTGGAGGCCATCACGTTTATGTTTAAAGAAGTCCACAGGCTTCTCTTTCTGACTTTTACGAATCAGAAACGTGTCCATAGTTGTGTTTGTTTGCTGATACAGTGTGTGTGAAGTTAATAAAGTTATAATTTCAACGTCGTGTTCTTGTATGTGTGGTTGTGAACAACTTGCACACGAATAATGGATAAGGCTGTGCTAGGCAATGATTCCTAACAAAACGAACTGTACACAATGTAGACAGGGACAGCACAAAATAGTATTCAAGTGCTGGTGTTTTATTTGTTGCAACACGGTGGTTGATCAAAAAATGTAAAGGTAGATGTTAAGGAGAAAAGGGCTAGCTGCAGTTGGAAGTAGGTAGCTAGCTAGGCTAGCTCTCGGGGCTACGAGCTTTTTCAAAAGACTGTGGAGAAAATTACTCCTTACAATAGGCTACGAATAGACCTACTGCAAGTGCAGTTAGGTATTACTAAGGAAGGAGTGAGTCTTTAAAAAGACTGTTTATAAAGCAATGAATATCTGAATGATAGAGGAAACAAGAGAAATTGAACAAACTCTGCAGAGTGTTGTCTCAGGGTGAGCGCTTACCATGTCTGCGGTTTTTTTTTATACTCGGAAGCTTGGGTGCAACTCGCGTTCAAATGATAAGACTCCGTTTTGATTGGTGGATCAGGAGCAAAACCGTATTTGATTAGTTTGGGTCAGTCCAGCCCCTTGCATTTCGCCACTGAGGGAGCTTTAACTAACCAGTGACAGGTCAGCGGTCGTTTTTTTTTTTCTCCGTCTGTGACATCGCGCCCCCCCTGGAGAGTGTTCGCGCCCCCCCCAGGGGGGCGCGCCCCCCCACTTTGAGAACCACTGGTTTAGAGGATGCTGTGGTTTATAAGTACTCTGTGTCTTGATTGCCATCTGTTGGGA
>NW_024880707.1:5000-13946 GCF_900700415.2 Clupea harengus
GGGGTGATACCAGGGTACAAAGGATTCTAGCAGGGGGGGAGGCTATCTGGGGGGGGAGGGGTTCACATGCCATTTGTTCAGGTCTCAGTGAGACAGACAGAGTACACATCCAAAATGAGTTGCAGATACAAAATAAGGAGTTAATGTCTTACAACAACAGAATAGCAATATTTCCAGTTTCATCAGTAGTTTTTACGAAATCCGGCTGACAAATGAAGGGACCAGCATAGGTCATAAGAATATGCCATAGTCAATAAGTCAATGATATTATACCTAGTCATAATTGTTACTTTTATTTGGATTTAACTAGCCATGAGTGGACTTTGCTTGGTGAATATTCTTTGTCTCTGACCTGGGTAAGTGAGGTGCGACATTGGTCTCACCTCCCCCCCAGGTCGAGACAAAGAACCCTGCATGCATGGCCCATTTGAATAGACGGTGACACCCTTAATGTCAGTGTATTTAACCGACTGTTCCCCAAGGAACAAATCAGATGAGCCTGAGGTGAAACTATGAGTGGACGTTCAGGCTTTGTCTCCCTTGGTTGGCCACCACTGTATAAGAATAAACCTGAATCCTGACTGATCAAACCTAAGACTGAATCTTCAATATATGGTATAAAACTAATTACCATCACAAACAAACAGACAGGCAAATGGCACCAAAAACATAACTTACTTGACTGAGGCAATACAATTTTATTCAAGAACTTGACACTAGACACAAGTAGTTGACGTATGCATCTATGTTATTGGACTTAAATACATAACAGCTACTCTCTCACAAAAGTTCAAATGGTTGGGGTCAGAAATGTCTTTGTTTTCCATGAACAGGATTCTTTGACGAAAGCAATGTTTGAGGGACATCATTATTATTTCAATTAAAATGAATTATGTCCAACCTTGTCGATGACGATATTTCCTCTTCAAACTCATTTCATGTGTGTTTTCAGGGAAAACAAGGAAATGTGACCCCAAACTTTTGAACGGTAGTTACATATGTTAAATAGTATATGATGCAACCACACTGACCTTTGACCTTTGCTGTCGTTTCCAATGACTGCAACTGTGTTGAATTTGATCTGTTTTCGAAAAACATAAAACTTCCACAGACAAGGCTAAGGTCAAAGCAATGCGAACAACAATGAATGGCGACTGTAGAAAGCAAAATCCAAATCGCAGACTTTTTTGACGATTTAGAAATCCCGGCCAGCTGCAAGAGGGCATGTTCAGGAAAAAGAGGACCTTTGGTCACCCCATCTGTTACATACACTGTTCTGTATGTCTTGTATGTGTACATGTTTTAGGCCTACATGTATTGTGTTCTGTTTTGTGTTGTTGGTTGGTGTTGTTGTTTTGTCTCCCCCTCCTGTTTTCATTCTCCTACTTCACAGATGTGCACACCTGGTTCTAATCATCAAATCACCACACCTGTTCCAGATCTCCCATCAACCATTTCCCTTCAAATAGTCCTGTGTTTGTTAATAGTTTGTTGTTGCTTTTGGGTTGAGCTGTGGCAGAGCTCTGGTTGAGCTCGCTTGGCTTGTGTTTGCTATTGCTTTGTTTGTTGCTGGTTTATTGATGCTTTTGGATTTGTCTTTAGTTATTACACCTTTGTTAAACTTTATTACTTTAGTTATTAGCCGTCTACTTTTGTTTTGTCTCTGTCTTTGTTACTTCTTTTTGTTGTGCGCACAGGGTCAATAAGGATAGGTAAGATACTCCGGGGTTTACATATTACATGCACGTAGGTTTACTTGTTGTTAATACCCTAGGTTAGAGTGAGCACCACCCACTGTATTTTTTTGGGTGCAAAGCACCTGTCCATGGGGGGTGGGTTTTGTTATGTTCTTTTCTTTGGTGCCACTGACAGTCCTTGTTGATCCCTGTGTTGCTTTTTTGTAAATAAATACTTTCTTGTCACTTTCGTGTCCTGGCTTTGTGTGACTGCACCCTCACTTGCCCAAACCTGTTGCCCTTATGTTGCGTCCCACTCCGAGCCACAGGGGGCGTAAACATAAATTGGGGGCTCGTCCGGGATCCTTGATCCCTTTTAAGCACAGGTTTGATGAGTGTTGGTGTGCAGTGCACACGTCAAGTAGGCTGTTAGTATTGGTTAGGTTATGTTAGGTTGGCTTAAGGCTGTTTAAGACAACATGAGCACTTTTGAATCTTGAGGGTTTTCTACGTGATCCTCTGTGGAGGCAGATTGATCGCTGTAAGGAAAAAGGATTTGTATGCCATGCGGCACATTTTGAATTTGCAGCCATCACCAATCTGCTAAACAGCAGAATTGAAAGAAGCTGTTGTACATATGTTATACAGAAAAAAGTGCTTGGTACGGGCAGTCCGCACGTCGAACTTGCTAGTGAGCCCGCTATTCCCCCTTCCTTGTCTTCTAGTGCAGAGAGGAAGCATGGAGGAAGAGGTAGTTGAGGGAGGCTGGTTGAGGATGAGTCCGTTCCTGTAGAGGTGGCCTCTAATGTGGAGCTGAGCCCCCTCGTACTGTGCCCCGATTTTCTCCCTTTTCCTTACCTAGGATAGCGATGATGCCCGCCCATAGGCTACGCTTAGCGGCGTTTGCAACTTGAGGCTCAGGAAAAAGACAGAGAATGCCGAATGACAATCACAAGTTGGCTATTCGGAAGATGGAGTTAGAAATGGAGGCAGAAAGAATGGCATTAGAAATAGCAGCAGAAAAAGAGGTGAAACTAAAGCGCCTGGAACTAGAAGCTGCTGCTGCTGTGAGTATAGCTCAGTCTCCTGGTCCTACTAGGCCCATACACACTGATCCCTCCGCGCCTACCAGAGGTTTTGAGGTGAGTAGAAATGTTGTGTTGGTACCCTCAATTTCGTGAGACGGAAGTAGATGCTTATTTTACTGCGTTTGAGCGAGTTGCTACATCACTGAAGTGGCCAAAAGAGGTCTGGTCGATATTGCTTCAGTGTAAACTAACAGGGAAAGCGCAGGAGATTTTAGCTGCACTCTCACTTAGAAGATAGTTTGTGTTACGAAACTATTAAGACAGCTGTGCTTCGTGCCTACGAACTAGTGCCTGAGGCATATAGGCAAAAGTTCAGAAGTTTTAAAAAAATTGTCTAGTAAAACATTCGTGGAGTTCGCTCGCGAGAAGAGACTCTGTTTAATAGATGGTGCAAGGCAAGTAACGTGACTAATTTTGACACTCTGTCACAAGTTAGTTCTCATCGAAGAATTCAAGAATAGTCTGCCTGATAGAATAGTGACGTATCTCAATGAGCAAAAGGTAGGGACATTAGCGCAGGCTGCTGTGCTTGCTGATGAGTTTGTGTTATCACCACAAGCAAACTTTTGGGATTCCCCGATATGAGAGTAGGTCTTTTACTCCTTCTGTCTCAGCTAGAATGCCGTCTAGTCCGCCACGTCCATTGCCACTCCGCTCCACGAGGAACGGGAGTGTTTCTATTGTCACCAAACAGGTCACATAAAGAATGACTGTTTTATGTTAAAACGCAAGCTGTCACAGCCAAGCAAACGACCAAAAAGAGGTTGGTTTAGTGCGAACGTTGGTGGGTCCAGTGTCACTAGCCCCCGGAGATGGAGCGTGATACTCTGGAACCCTGTTATGAACCATTTATGTTGGACGGGCTGGTTTCCCTCAGCGCAAAGCCGTTGAACCAGTGTCCAGTGCGCATACTCAGGGATACTGGCGCCGCTCAGTCTTTATATTGTCAGACGTGTTACCTTTTGTGATGACACTTTAAGTGGCTCTAGTGTGCTTGTGCAAGGCATTGAAATGGGGTTTGTGTCTGTGCCTCTCCATGAGATACATTTATCCTGCGACCTAGCAACTGGAGTGTTTAAAGTGGGCGTGCGCCCGTTTGCCCGTTAGAGGCGTCACATTTCTGCTAGGGAATGACATCGCTGGTGGCAAAGTTATGCCAGTTTTAGAAGTTCTAGAACGACCTGAGATTTTGCAGCCTGATGTGTTGGCTCAGGACTTCCCTGAAGTGTTCCCTGTGTGTGTGGTCACCCGTGCTCAAGCACGTAGTTTGGGTGAAGCAGTTGATTTTGTCGGATACTCTGTTCGCGACTGAGTTGACTGGCCAAACTATTTCCCCACCTGTGTTTCCTCAGTCCTACTGCTGAGCCGAGTGTCCAGCCTAAAGTTCAGTGTGATACTTCCCACCAAAGAGACAACTAGGTTGCCTATGGTTCGAAGTAATCTTATTGCTGCTCAGAAGGAGGACGTTACTTTAGCCAAATGTTTTGCTGCAGCTCTTGCTCCAGAGAGCGCTAAGAACAAAGAAATGGATTATTTTATGGAGAATGATCTCCTGATGCGGAGATGGAAGTCTCGCTCTGATTTGGATAACGAGTGGAGTAATGTCTTTCAAATTGTTGTGCCTACACCGTACCGACAGTCCGTTTTATCTCTGGCTCATGAACATCTCTGGTCTGGTCATCTAGGTATTACGAAGACCTATGACCGAGTGCTGCGACAGTTCTTCTGGCCAGGTTTGAAGCGAGATGTGTCTTTGTTTTGCCGTACATGCCATGTATGTCAGGTCACTGGGAAGCCTAATCAGGTTATTAAGCCTGCGCCTCTTCACCCGGTCCCAGCTATAGGGGAACCGTTTGAGCATGTTTTGGTGGATTGTGTTGGCCCTCTGCCAAAAACGAAGTCTGGTAACCAGTTCCTGTTAACCATAATGTGTGTAGCTACCCGGTACCCTGAAGCTATCCCTCTTAGGAGTATAACAGCTCAGTCAGTAGTTAGGGCCCTGATCAAGTTTCTTTTCTACTTTGGCCTCCCTAAGATCGTACAAACCGATCAAGGTACCAACTTCCTTTCGGGTATTTTCGAACAGGTGTTAACATCCCTGTCAATATCACACAGAATCTCGAGTGCTTATCACCCGGAGTCTCAGGGGGCACTCGAACGATGGCATCAGACGTTTAAGTCAGTGTTGCGCAAATATATCATGGAGAGCGGTAGGGAATGGGATGAAGGAGTCCCGTTGGCTTTATTTGCGGTTAGGGAAATAGTGCAAGAGTCACTAGGTTTTAGTCCAGCAGAGCTGGTATTTGGTCACACCGTTAGAGGCCCTTTAAGAGTGTTAAAGGATCAGCTAACGTGCGAGAGTTCGTCCACCCAGCGAAACGTGCTGACCTACGTGAGTCGCTTCCGAGAACGACTGCACGAGGCTTGCAGTATCGCTAGGGAGAGTCTCTCTGTTGCACAGCAAGGTATGAAGCGGCAGTTCGATAAAAAAGCACTTCCACGTTCTCTTCAAACAGGTGACTTGGTTTTAGTGTTGCTGCCCATTCCAGGTACTTCCATGAGTGCTCGATTTTCAGGTCCTTACACTATTGACAGGAGGTTGAGTGATACTGACTATGTTGTCAGGACCCCTGATAGAAGGCGAAAACCAGAGTATGTCATATAAATATGTTGAAGAATTATTACACTAGAGGTGACGTCCAGCCTGAGACATGCAGTGCGCCTCTTGTAGCCACTGTTGCGGCTGCGGTGTCAGTAGCTGTGAGCCCTACTGCAGTGAGTGATGAGGATGGCCTGAGTTTGCGAAATGCCCAGCAACAGACCCCTCGGTTGTCAAACTCAGAAATGTTGTTGAAACTTCCATCCTTAATGCATCATTTAAGCAGGGAGCAGGAAGCTGACCTACTCGGCCTTATCTCCGAGTTCCCCTGTCTGTTTGGAGATGTGCCTACCCGCACTACGGTGCTAGAGCACGACATGGATGTGGGTGAGTCCAGACCTATTAAACAGCACCCATACAGAGTAAATGCACACAAAAGATCTCTGATGAAAATAGAGGTTGATTATTTACTGGAGAATAATTTAGCACAGCCCAGTTCCAGTCCATGGAGTTCTCCGTGCTTATTGGTTCCAAAGCCTGACGCTACTGTCCGATTCTGCACAGATTACCGAAAGGTAAACCATGTTACTGTGCCTGACTCATTTCCTATGCCCCGCGTAGATGATTGCGTGGATACCATAGGATCAGCTCGCTATGTCACAAAGCTAGATCTATTGAAAGGTTACTGGCAAGTTCCCCTTTCACAACGGGCTTCTGCCATCAGTGCTTTTGTGACTCCCGATAATTTCTTACAATATTCCGTGATGGCTTTCGGGATGAGAAACGCTCCGGCCACTTTCCAGAGGTTGGTGAATATTGTGTTTAGTGGTGTGCCTAACTGTACTGCATATTTGGATGATGTGGTAATACACTCGTCAGAGTGGCCTGCTCATGTGGACTCGCTAAGAACCGTGTTTCAGCGACTGGCTGATGCGTCTCTGACACTGAACCTCGCAAAATGTGAGTTTGGGAAGGCGACTGTGACCTACTTGGGTAAACAGGTGGGCGGAGGCCAAGTGCGTCCCTTGGAGGCCAAGATCGCAGCTATCACGTCTTTCCCAGTACCAACCACTCGGCGGGAGTTACGCCGATTCCTCGGAATGACGGGTTACTACAGAGGGTTCTGTAGGAACTTCTCTTCCGTTGCAGCCCCAATGACTGACTTGATCAGTCCATTGGTAAAGTTTGTCTGGTCAGATAGGTGTCAAATCGCCTTTGAATGCTGTAAAGCACTCTTGTGTAATGCCCCAGTACTGAGTGCTCCTGATTTTAATAAACCGTTTTCCATTGAAGTCGATGCGAGCTGTATTGGTGCTGGTGCAGTTCTAACTCAGATGGATTCTGAGGGTTTGGTCCACCCTGTAGGTTTCTTTTCGAAAAAATTTAATAGTAGCCAAATGCGCTACTCAACTATAGAGCAGGAGACGTTGGCGTTGCTGCTCGCGCTCCAATTTTTCGAGGTATATGTTGGGTCTAGTGCGGAGCCTGTGGTGGTTTACACAGACCACAATCCGCTGGTGTTTTTGCATCGCATGCACAACCATAACCAGCGACTAATGCGTTGGTCTTTAGTTATAACAAATTACAACCTGGTGATCCACCACAAAAAGGGCACAGACAATGTGTTTGCGGACGCTCTGTCTCGGGTGTAAATGTGGGTCAGTGGTTACTGGGGGCAATTATTGATTTTGGGTACGGGATGGTTTGAGGTATCGTCAGCCATGGGCTGACTCTTTATGGGGGGGAGTGTTACATACACTGTTCTGTATGTCTTGTATGTGTACATGTTTTAGGCCTACATGTATTGTGTTCTGTTTTGTGTTGTTGTTTGGTGTTGTTGTTTTGTCTCCCCCTCCTGTTTTCATTCTCCTACTTCACAGATGTGCACACCTGGTTCTAATCATCAAATCACCACACCTGTTCCAGATCTCCCATCAACCATTTCCCTTCAAATAGTCCTGTGTTTGTTAATAGTTTGTTGTTGCTTTTGGGTTGAGCTGTGGCAGAGCTCTGGTTGAGCTCGCTTGGCTTGTGTTTGCTATTGCTTTGTTTGTTGCTGGTTTATTGATGCTTTTGGATTTGTCTTTAGTTATTACACCTTTGTTAAACTTTATTACTTTAGTTATTAGCCGTCTACTTTTGTTTTGTCTCTGTCTTTGTTACTTCTTTTTGTTGTGCGCACAGGGTCAATAAGGATAGGTAAGATACTCCGGGGTTTACATATTACATGCACGTAGGTTTACTTGTTGTTAATACCCTAGGTTAGAGTGAGCACCACCCACTGTATTTTTTTGGGTGCAAAGCACCTGTCCATGGGGGGTGGGTTTTGTTATGTTCTTTTCTTTGGTGCCACTGACAGTCCTTGTTGATCCCTGTGTTGTTTTTTTTTGTAAATAAATACTTTCTTGTCACTTTCGTGTCCTGGCTTTGTGTGACTGCACCCTCACTTGCCCAAACCTGTTGCCCTTATGTTGCGTCCCACTCCGAGCCACCAGGGGGCGTAACACCATCCAACAAAGAATGATTCACATTCAAACTAAATAGATATACTACTTATTAACACACAAGTAAATACGAAGAGGAAGAGAAAATAAGTTGTGATCAACTAGTTACCAGAACATTTTTAATTAGTTGTTAGTTAGTAAGGAATTGGATTACATGGAATTACATTTATAACACTCTTAATTAATGTAATTTATTAATTATTGATAGATCATCATTGGTTTGTATGCAAACACTGTATGAAAAGAAGACTTTTTGGTAATACCAGTGATAATTATTAACTATCATGAACAATCTATTTGGTAATGGCTACTTTGCTGTTTATCGTGGCCTGTTATGATAAAGTGTTGTTTAAATTGTTGCTCAAATATGTATTTTTCATTGTAAGACCAAACTGTTTTAATCTGCAGAGGCATGAAGATCTTCATCTCCATCACCTTCCTCCTCGTCTCAGGTCTGTGTCTTATTCATATTCATCTGTCCTTGTAACCTAGGGAACCTGGGAACTCAGTTACTAATGTTCTAGAACAGAAGTTGGGGTTACAGTCCTGACAAACAGGAAGTGTTAGAGGTTTCCTGAGTGGTTTCATCGTTTGGTTATGAGTCAGAAAGCTGGTTTGTTAATAACCGTGAGGCTGAACTTGAGTTAGACAATTCCCTCTCTTATTTTGGTCACTTCCTTCTACTTATTTTAGTAATGCAACAAGGCCTTGACAGACATTTTCCCTTAAACTTGACATTTAATTAATTAAACGTAGTTTTATCACTTGCAGTGGTGAACCAAAACACATGAAACTGTAAATGTTTGAAACTGCTGTCTGTGAGTTTTATTATCGTCATACATTTCCCTCTCTCTTCCCTCTCCCCATGTGTCAGCTGTGAGCTGGGTAAGCTGTGTTCAGACACTGGAGGGTTCTGTAGGAGGAGCTGTGGAAATCACGTGTGAATATCCTAATGGCATTGAGGCCGAGACAGTGCTTCTGATGAAAATTAACTTTAGTAAGAATGTCATCATCATTGAGTCAACACAGAGAGAGAAGACTGAAGGGAGATTCTCACTGTATCATGACTCAGAAATCAG
>NW_024880708.1:0-5000 GCF_900700415.2 Clupea harengus
TTACACTCCATAAAGCAATGATAAATCGTCTCTCTCTCTGTACAGAATGGACAAGTATCACATATTGTTGGGTTCATCACAGACACTATGGCATTCACAGCAATGGCACCATGCAAGATCCTCCATTGAAGATCACCAGTTCTCTTTGTCAATGGAGACTTGTAAAAAACTCTCCACACAGGCTTGGTTTTGTCATCAATACCTAACTTGTCTCTCCACACAGTATCCGTTCTACCTTTCAGAGTAGCCCTATTGGCCACTTTCACAAGATTCTTGTATACAACCTTCCCAGTGACTGAATCTAAATGCATCCGATCACAGTCCCCAAGCACTAGCAGAGGGCTAGTGTGACCACATTCTGAAAGTGATGGTGAAAGTTTCATATTCGGAAGACCATCACTAGTATTACATAGAATGTTACCTTTAGTATAGTCTTCCAGGAGACTTTTCTCCAGGTAACTTAACACCGCACTTAGTTTATCCAAAAACCGTTTCACATATCTCTGAGACCTTATTCCTAAGAAAGAGGCTGTCGCCTGGACATTCTGTAAATTACAACCTGCTGTATTAACAACATGGCGTAATTGCAAGACTCCTTTCTCACAGAGCAGAGTTTTTAGACCAGCAAAGTTACATGACACATCAAATCGTGACCCCATAACAACAGGTTCTTCAAGTAACCAGTGCACAGAAGATAGTCCTCCTGCCCACTCATGATTGAAAAGCCCCCAAGCCCTAAAAAGGCTCTTGTAGAAAGGAGACAGTCCATCAAGCGCAAGTTGCTTTGTGTCCATTTGAAAAAGAGCAATGTCCAGGCCCAGGTTACTGACTTCACGCAGAATGCCAAGAGCCAGTGGTCTCCAGGCCAGAGTACTTGAAGCAGAGAGCAGTCGCTGGATGAACTGCAACCGAAAAGTGTCCCTCCTGCAAGCAAGATTAATAAGTCCTTGTCCTCCATCCTCCTTTGATAGGAAAAGGATGACTTGAGGGACCCAGTGTAGTTTATCCCAAAAGAAATGTACCACTTCCCTCTGAATACTCTCAATAAGTCCAACAGGGGGTTCCATACATGCAAATTTGTGCCATAAGGCTGATGCCACAAGGTTGTTAATTATAAGTGTGCGCCCCCTATATGATAGTTGAGGGAGCAGCCACTTCCATTTCCCCAAACGAAACTTAACCTTTTCCAAAACCCCTTCCCAGTTCTTTTGAACAAAAACATCATCACCCAAATAAACACCAAGATATTTAAACCCTTCCTTTTTCCAAACCATCCCACCTGACAAACGGTGCACCTTTTTTCCCACTCTCCAACCCAAATAGCTTCGCTCTTCCCCCAGTTCACTTCAGCAGAAGAAAGAAAATTAAAATCCTTAACAATAGTTTGTAACACATTCAAATCATCACTGCCATTAACAAAAATGGTTACATCATCAGCATAAGCAGACAAAAAGAAACGTTCGTTACAGAAAGGCAAAGAAACACCCCTCAATTCAGACCGTAGCCTATGTAACAGGGGCTCAATTGCAATGGAGTAAAGCATGCCAGACAATGGACACCCCTGCCTGACCCCTCTTTTGACCTTAAAAGGGGCGCTCAGGCCTCCATTTATTTTCACCAAACTTTCACTGTTACAGTAAATAGCCCTGACCATAGCTGTGAAAACAGGGCTAAACCCAAAAGCGTCAAAAGTGGCCCACAAATAATCATGTTCAACATGGTCAAAAGCTTTTTGTTGATCTAGAGAGATCAGCCCCACATTAATGCCTGCATTTCTTGACGCAGTCATTAGGTCTCTGACTACCGCTATGTTATCAAAAATTGATCGGTCTGGTATACAATAAGATTGATCTGAATGCACTACTTGACCAATTACTTGTTTTAACCTCATAGCCAGAGCCTTGGACAGAATTTTCATGTCAGAGCATAGCAGGGAGACAGGGCGCCAGTTGCCTATTTCCTGCAAGTTACCCTTCTTGGGCAGAAGTGTAACCACCGCCCGGCGACAGCTAAGGGGAAAGCACCCTTCCCCCAAGCACTCACAGAGCACTGCAAGGAGGTCCTTCCCAACACATAACCAAAAAGCTTTATAGAAGTCAAATGGCAGACCATCAATCCCTGGGGCTCTGGCATTCTGCATACTCATGGCAGCCTGTTCAAGCTCATGAAGTGTTAGCACCTTATCTGTTACAGCATGACACTCATCAGGCACTTTAGGCAAATCATTGAAAAAAGGACTGGGCAACAGATCATTGGACACCAATTCAGTGTCGTACAACTTAGAATAAAAATATCTTGCATAATTGCGAATCTGTGCAGGGTCAGACAACTCCTGGCCTGTTCAGACTCAGGATGTGCATTAACCGGCTCTGACCATCTGCCTCTCTAAATTAAAGAAATACTTGGATGGAGCATCCATCAGCGTAACGTTCTGAAAACGGGAGCGTACTAAAGCCCCTTGTGCTCTGACTCCCAACAGTTCTTTTAGCCTGCCCTTCCTTTCATCCAGGAGTTTTAAGTGGTCCCCGTCCCCTGCAGGTGTTACCAGCCTTTGAAGACGCCAAGATATCATTTTCCACGACCTTGAGCGAGGAGATAATTGACTTAGTGACATTAAGAGGTGTAATGCTGACAAAATATTCTTATTTGGACCTTGCCATAATCCCACCAATTCCCGTAAAGAGGAAAAGGAGTCAATTTGCTTCCTAAAAGTATCCCAAAAGAAAATAAAGGTGTCCTTAAAGTGCTGATCTTCTAAGAGTGATGTGTTAAAACACCAGTAAGCACTTTCTAGGCTTTAAAAGCCTTAACACTCACATTACAAACAACCGCACAGTGATCAGAAAACCCAGTTGGCAGAATATGGCATGCTCTTAAAGTGTTGCGATGATTCTCCAGGGTATAAATTCTGTCTAGTCTTGCAAAGGAAATATAATTCCCTCTGCTGTGAGACCAAGTATACTGCCTGACACCTTGATGCAAAGGTTCTCCATGTGGTCACACAAATGATGAGCATTGATCAGTTTAATTACTGCCTTCTGGGAGGCGGCATGAGGCTCTAGGTGATTTCTATCTAGCTTGTCATCCACAGTACAGTTAAAGTCACCACCTACGAAAAGAAAGCTTTCTGCCTCCAAATCATTTAACACCTCATCAATTTTGCCTAAAAAAAGTAACTCTGTCAGCTCCATTTGTTGGAGCATAAACATTAAAAAAAAAACCATGGTGTGGCTTTCAAAAACTGCTTTAATCATCAAAAGCCTCCCCTCCACAATATCCTGAACATGGCAGGAGAGCGGGAGAGAATCTTTAGAAAACAAAATCGCCACCCCTCCACTCACGGAGGACTTGTGACTAAAAGAATATCTGCCCATTCCATTCCCTTCTCCAATCAACTTCATTTGTTTTATCACTGTGCGTTTCCTGAATTAGCATGACATTTATCTTTTTTAAATTAATAAAATCTATCAAGTCAGCCTTTTCATTTTGTCTCTGCACCGTTTAAGTTTAGAGTGCCAATTGTAGGGCATTCGCGATCATCAATGGATGTGTGAGTTTGTAAACGTTGACTGCTCCTTAACTTTTTTCCTGAGTTTAGTCAGGAATTTTCGGAGGCGCGCAGCCTCCTTCCCAGAGAACACATTGTCTCTCAGAAAACATACAACATCATTAATAAACTGTTGCCGATCAGGAAAAATAAAGGCTCTGGTTCAACATTACGAAGCCCTTTGGTCTCATATAAAAAGCGGCTTATATCCTCTGCTTTGTACTTCAACGGTAAATCTCCTCCAGGTGCACAAACGTCACCAATCGAAGAGTCAGACAGGATTAGAGCAAACAGACTCTTCGTCACTATCGTGTTCATCCCCTTTTTTGCCCTTGGTACACAGCTTGCACTGTCCTCAGCCTTTCTCTTGAACGGGGTCTTAAATCCACCGCTCATTGCAACGTCTTGGGCAGGTCTGGCGAAAGCAAGCCCGACACTTCGGCCATTAACATTAAACTGTAGGTGTTTCTAATACAGGTCTACCGTCTTTCTCGCTCAAAGCAGTCAACTCTTTCGTGATCAAATTAACTGCGCTATCATTTGAACCAGCTGGAGTGGAGCCACCAGCTGCGGCTACAAGCCCCTCTGTAATGAGGTCAATCAGGTGTTCCTCTGATTTGCTAGAGATGTTATGTGTGCTAGCTTCATGCGCAAATGCTTCGGCGGGCGAGGGGGGAGTTGCGGGGGACCTTCTGAGCTCGTTTCAGCCACTTTCGGTGCACTTTCAGCACTGTTATTCTTTTTCCGTGGGCAGTCGGCGGACGACGTGACCCACACAACCACAGTGAAAACACCTCAGCAATGCATCAGTCGTAGCATAAACTGTGTACTCAAATCCATCCACATTTAGCTTAATTGTCAGGTTGAGCTCTTCCTCCCCATTGTCAAGCACCATATACACCTGTCTCCGAAAGGAGACAACATGCTTTAGAAGCGTTGATTTGCAACCCAGAGAAATCTTCCTTATGGATGAAACCAGACGACCATAACCCGATAGCTTATCCTCAATCAAATTATCATTAATAAAAGGTGGAACGTTAGAAATAATAACTTTCTTGGAAGGGGAGCTAAGTGGAAGGACGGTTGTGTGTGCGTCATTCAGCACAATACCTGTTGCAATTACTTGTCTAGCTTTGTCAACCGTACTGATAAAGACCACAATTGCATTATTCATACGGGAGGCCGATTTAACATTTTCATGGCCAACCACATCACCAATGGCAAGACTACACTCCTCGACACTTGCGGAACACTGAATTTTAACCCCATGTTGTCTCGTTAGACGCTGAAAATTCCATTATGCCCGTAGCAGTCACGCTGCCAGCCAAGGCTGGTGGCTAACTCCGCGGGAGGGCAAACTAAAAAAAATAAAGCAAACTAAAAACTATCTACAGCGTCTGTAGAGATTGATAACAACGGAAAATAACAAAGAAACAGTTTGCCGAAAAACATG
>NW_024880708.1:10000-13773 GCF_900700415.2 Clupea harengus
GCTCTATTACAAAATGCATTTGCCAGTCATTTACCATGGAGTAGAAAGCTCTTTTATTCATTCATTTCTCTCTCTCTGTCTCTTTTTCTTCCTCTCTCTCTCTCTCTCTCTCTCTGTTTCTCTTTCCTTCTCTCTCTCGTTCTGTGTGTGTGTGTGTGTGTGTGTGTGTGTGTGTTTGCGCGCAGGTTGCTAAGTGGACAGGGGACTTCTTCAATAAGGGCATCTATGACATCCACATCCTACTGAAGGGAGTACCTCTGCTGGAGTGGGAGACTGAGGTGGAAATGGACAAGTAAGGAAACACACTCACACACACACACACACACAGCCACTCCACTGCCTAGTATATAGACACACACACACACACACACACACACACACACACACACACACACAGCCACTCCCTAGTATATAGACACACTCCGACTCACTGACACATGTGCTGAAATGTTCAGAAATGAAAAAGAAGTGAAACTATTTATACTGTATATTATGTGCCAATCAGACCCAGGTCCTTTCCAGTGTCAGGGTTTGGTTTCTCTCTCTGTCTCTCTTTTTTTTCTCTCTCTTTCTCTCTCTCTCTCTCTCTCTCTCTCTATCCCTCTGTGTGTTTGTCTATCACTTTAATCTTTAACTCTCCATCTTTCTTAACTCCTCCCCTCCCCTTCCTCTCAGACTGACGGCCAGTGACATCATGGACCCCAACCTGACGTACGTGTATCCTCACACGCGTGTCCAATCACTGGTCAGCATCCTGCGGACCACCGTCTACCACGCCTTTCCCGTCGTCACGGAGAACAGAGACAACGAGCGCGAGTTTATGAAGGGCAACATCCTCATCAGCAACAATATTAGATTCAAGGTACACACACACACACACACACACACACACACACACACACACACACACACACACACACACACACACACTGACTGAAGACCCTCAACTCCTTCTTCTTCTTCTCCTCCTCATCCAGAGATGTACAGTACTGACGCTAAGATACATAACACACATACATGTAGAAACACACACACACACACACACACACACACAGACGGACTGACAGTAGAGGTTTAGCCCTGTGCTTCCCTTGTATGCCACCAGGGGGGGCTAGCTCTCTATTTTCCAACCCATCAGCATGGTGCTGTAGGATAGAGCACACTATGGGCCATAGCGTACTCCATGTCAGTGAGGGATCCAGGCAACTGCTGTACATAAAAACCCATAACAGCACGGCCCCATATATAAGCGAGTTCCCAGAAGATGAGTCGATTTTATACTCGATACAGTTAACAGGAAAACTGCAGTCTTGCTTTGGGAAATGTTCCCCTTGTTTTGACAATGCTGGTGAAATGTGTTGCATTGGTCATGCTTATGAATTAATTACTTTGTAGTCTTATTTGAATTATTGTGTGTGTGTGTGTGTGTGTGTGTGTGTGTGTGTGTGTGTGTGTGTGTGTGTGTGTGCGCGCAGAAAACAAGTGTGTTGACGCGAGCAGGTGAGCAGAGGCGGCGTTGCCAGTCGATGAAGTCATACCCGTCCAGCGAACTCCGCAACGTGTGTGACGATCAGGTGCCGGTGGAGCCAACAGAGGAGGGCCAGGACATACTGCAGCAGATGCTGGAGAGGAGGTACACACACACACACACACACATACATACATATATATATATATATATATATATATATATATATATATATATATATATATAGACACACACACACACACACACACACACACAAACACACATATTTACACACACATATACCCAGAGAGGAGGGGTAGGACATACTGCAGCAGATGCCGGAGAGGAGGTCACACACACACACACCCACACACACACACACATATACACACACACACACAAACGCACCTATTTACACACACATATACCCAGAGAGGAGGGGTAGGACATACTGCAGCAGATGCCGGAGAGGAGGTCACACACACACACACACACACACACACACAAACACCTCTGACCTGCATGACGCATGTTCTTCATCAGCACCAGTCTCCTCTCTCTCTCTCTCTCTCTCTCCTGTCTCTATCTCTCTCCCTCTCTTTTCTATCTCTCTCTCTCCTCTTCTCTCCCCCTCTCTCTCTCTTCTCTCTCTTCTCTCTCTCTCCCCCTCTTTTCTATCTCTCTCTCCCTCTCTCTCTCTCTCTCTCCCTCTCTCTCTTCTCTCTCCTCTTTTCTTCTCCCCCTCCAGGGTCCCCGTTCATCACTCCTACCACCCTTTGCCCTTCACTCTGTCCTTCTCAGATTGATGCAGCTGAGCGTGTGTGTGTGTGTGCGCGCACGTGTGTGTGTGTGCGTGTGTGTACATGTGCGTGTGTGTTTTAGCGGTGTAGTCAGCCAGCTACAGGCTATCACATCACAGCAGAGACCAGTTATCTTTATAAATGACTGACTGTAATAATTCCCCACAGACATGCCAAACCCCAACCTGTACTGTGTTTGTGTGTGTGTGTGTGTGTGTGTGTGTGATGATTCCCCACAGACATATACCATACCCCAACCTGTACCCAGATCAGTCTCCCAGCGAGGACTGGACCATGGAGGAGCGATTCCGACCTTTGACCTTCCACGGCCTCATTCTGCGCTCGCAGCTCGTCACCCTGCTCATCCGCGGAGTGTGTTATGCTGAGAACCAATCGGTCAGTGTGTGTGTGTGTGTGTGTGTGTGTGTGTGTGTGTGTGTGTGTGTGTGTGTGTGTTTTTTGTCTTTTGTTTTTTTTAGCATTCTTAGCCAGAATCAGTCACTGTGTGTGTGGTGTGTGTGTGTGTGTGTGTGTCTGTCTTGGAGCATTCTTAGCCAGAATGCTGTGTGTGTGTGTGAGTGTGTTGTGTGAAACAGGGAACAGCTGTACTGTATGTGTTGTCTACAGACGTTGTGATGCCATGTGGAGTAGTGGCAGTCTGTCCTGTCCTGTGGTCAGTGTAGTGTGTGTGTGTGTGTGTGTGTGTGTGTGTTCTAGTGATCATGCAGCGTCAGGCCTCAGAAAACACTCTCAGGCCCGTGTCCCTCCTCTCTCTCCGTAGAGCGCGACACAGCCGCGTCTGTCCTATGCTGAGATGACAGAAGATTACCCACGATTCCCTGACATCCACGACCTGGACCTGGCCCTGCTCAACCCCCGAATGATTGTGGTGGGTGGATCCTCACACACACACACATACATACATACATATACACACACACACACACACACACACACATACATACATATTCTCACTCACTAACTCTCACACACACACACACACACACACACATATTTTCACACACACACACACACAGGAAGGTGTGTATTGAGTGGAAATGTAACCCTTGACCTACTGACAGATTTAGTCAAGCACGCACGTGTGTGTGGATTTCTGTGTATATGTGTCTATACACGTGAGTCTCTGTGGGTGGGGGAGTGAGTGTTTAAAATGTGTGTGTGAGAGAAAGAGAATAGGTATGTGTGTGTGAGTGTGAGTGTGAGAAGCCTCTTCCCTGTGTGTGCAGGGTGTGTGAAGGCCAAACAGTGTTAAAGTGTTTTTATTATGTGTTTTGTTTTGTGTAAACGCAGGATGTCACACCGTATATGAACCCCAGCCCCTACACGGTGTCGCCCAACACACACGTTTCTCAGGTGTTTAACCTCTTCAGGACCATGGGGCTCCGACACCTACCCGTGGTCAATGCCGTCGGAGAGGTACGATGCTACACATGCTACGCATGTTCCACTATGCTATCTTAGCCTACTCCACATTACACTACACT
>NW_024880709.1:0-13763 GCF_900700415.2 Clupea harengus
ATATCCTGCCACGGCTTTCTGTTTCTGTCTAAAACTACGTGAAAATGGTGCATTTATTAGCTGCCAGAACTAAGAACAAAATGTCCTGGGGGAGGAGGCTCTCAGACCCTACAGGTCTGGGCTAACCCCCGAACGGTTCCATCTCCTAGCAACCACCTCTGGCGCCACTAGAGTAGACCTTTACTTTCCCGTAGAGGGAAACTACGTCAGAACATACTACAAAATAAAACACGCATGACTGAACTTTAGAGCCCTGTTTACTTGACTCCTCAGTTGGACAACATTTAAGCCTAGCTGATGGTGTCTGAATGCTCCATGCCATAAAGATGCCTGACACTCAGCTGTAAAAGTGTGGTGGTGGCTGCGCCATGGTCAGGGCCATAAAAAAACTATTTTGAAGGAGTCCAACCCATGAGATCAAACATGTCTGCCCTGCTCTTTTTCTGTCTTTGCATGTGAACATTTCTTTTTGCGGTCTGTGCTTGTTAAGCAGGTGTGAGCTTTGTTTGTTTGGACAGATGGCATTAGCTTTCACTTCGGCTGACAAAACATCGACCTGATGCATTGCTGTGAGCATGCAAACCATCGACCCACATGGGGGCACAAGAGATAGTTGTCATGGTTTTTGCCGTTATTATGACTTTTGTGAAAGGCAGGGGTACATTTTGATGTAAGGGTTTATGAGCACTCAACACCAACACCTACTAATGCCAAAATCAACACACATGCACGCACACAGAAAGAGAACTCACAGGATTTGCGGTTGGCTCTGGACCTCCTCCTCTCCCTAGGCTGTGCCCTCTGACTCGGCACCTGAGTGGCAGACTTCACGATGCGCTCCATGATCTCGTCCGCGGGGTCGTCTGTGCAAATGGTCGGGTCATCATTCGCAGATGACCATAAACTGCTGCGGCCTACTAGAGATCCTAGTGACAAAAAGGAACATTTCAGGGACTGGATTGTGATTGGTTTACAGTATGGCTGCCCTACTCCAAGGCACGGCCTGGCCTTGTGCATTCACAATATATGGGAATCGACCCTGTGTGTTAATCAGAAGCTATCTTACCCCTGCTGGCTCGGGTTCTTGTGCGGAGGCCAGGAACCGTTGAGGAGCTGCTGTCGCTGCCTTGGAGGCTGCCCTTCAGAACGGCCTTCATGTTTTCATGCTCAGCAGCATCCTCTGCGTATCCCAGACCCACAGCCTCCGGAGCCTCGGGGCCTGTGCCACCAAACTTCCCTCCCTGAGGATAAACGAGGACAGGGGAGAAGGGGGCAAGACATGGAGAGGGGGAGAACAAGAAGCATCATCAGGTGCATTCATCAACATTAACATCACAGTTATCATTATATGCAAACATTCATCTCTGGTGAGTCTGAGTCTGAAATGTAACTCGACACCAAGCACTTCGGAAAAGCAAATGTCCACAGGTTAGTAATGGCTGTCAGGAATCACACTGAAGACACAAATGTCTGATATTAAGTTGCATTCATAACTGTTCAGTAGTTCACAATTCCATAAATCATCAACTAATCACCCATTAATCATGTGCATTTCAACACCATGCATTTAACATGTTACATTTTCAGCATCTCAGTTAGGATGCACAAATACACCCAATAAGCTAAGGTTATGACATTTCACTCCAGAGTGATAAATGAACAAGAAATGTTCAAATCATTCGTCCCACCAACAAAATACACAAAAACAACCCATAGGAGCTAATAATCTGGTTGAGAACTCATAAAACATCATCTTCTGATTGTAACATTCTCTGGTCTTCTGCATGATTACTGTCAATTTAGTTCTTACAGAATGTTTTGTTCCATGTAGAACCAAATTAGGTTATGGATGGAACTGCATGCAAGTCCACTGACAAAGAGGCATTTGAGGAACTGTCTGTTCTACTCAAAAGGTCAGTGTTGACTATGGGTGGTCTAGTTAGTGTGAACCCTTTTTGTACATATATATAAACATAAGCGTGAACAGAGTAAGAGCATTGTTGGAAATGTATGCAGTCTGTTTGTGATCAGTTCATCAGAGTCACTATGTATAGGTCAGTACCTGTAAATGTAAAAACAAAAAATAAAAGTAGTGACATAAACACACAAGCAGTTATGTGATGTGTGGCTTTGAGCTGAATCTGGGCTCTGGTCACTTTGTCTTGTTTACGTGCAGAAAGTCAGCAATCTCCTTTGTGTGTGTGTGTGTGTGTGTGTGTGTGTGTGTGTGTGTGTGTGTGTGTGTGTGTGTGTGTGTGTGTACGTGTGTGTGTACGTGTGTGTTTGTAGGTGTGTGTTTGTACGTGTGTGTGTGTGTGTGTGTGTGTGTGCGCACGTGCGTACTCAAGTGTGCGGTGTAAGACACTTATGGACTCCATATGCTGACCTCTTTCTGAGCCATGGTCCAAGAGGGCGGGGCTTATAAGGTCTAACCTGCATCTAAACAGCCCTGAGCTTCTTAAAGTCTAGTCTGCATCAGTGACCACTCTTCTCCATTATCCTTTACCAGTTCTGGTTTAAATAAGACACATCTCTTCTTTTTACTTTCTTTCCTTGTTTCTCTGTTCTGTTTCTCTGAAACAGACCCATACACACAAATAAAAAAGGAATAAGCACATTCAAATTCATGGCTAATAAGTGGACCAAACCCACAGATGCTCTTTATCAGTCTATTGGACACATGCACACACCTCCCCCCACACCCCACTCCCTCTTCCTCCTCCTCCTCCTCCTCCCTGGGAGCTGTAATGAGATCCAGGACCAATCCTCTGGGCTGCAGATTTGCCTTCTAGAACACTAAGAGCCCGTCGCTAAACTATCTGAGTGCAGAGAGACTTGTTAACAGCGCCAGGGCTGTTCAGATTCATGATGTATGAACAATCTCTCACAGAGTCTCTGCACAGAGTAAAAGCAGTGATTGAATGCACACGCCATCAATGACAAGACGGGGCTTTAATGTGGGGCTTCTGAAGCCAGCGGTCTGCTTTGCTGTCTCTCTGCATCAAAGATCTCTGACAGAGATGTTGAAAGGCTGAACATTCAAATGCCTGAGACTGGCAGTTCAACTGAGGCCATATGGAGCAAGTGTGTGTGTGTGTGTGTGTGTGTGTGTGTGTGTGTGTGTGTGTGTGTGTGTGTGTGTGTGTGTGTGTGTGTGTGTGTGTGTGTGTGTGTGTGTGTGTGTGTGTGTGTGTGTGTGTGTGTGTGTGTGTGTGTGTGTGTGCGTGTGCGTGTGTGTGTGTGCATATGTGTGTGTGCATATGTGTGTGTGTGTGTTTGTGTGTGTGTGTTTGTGTATGTGTGCGTGCGTTTGCATGTGTGCATGTTTGCGGATGAGAAGGCAGAAATGTTTTCCAACCCTAGAATGGAGCGTGGGGTAAAACATTATCTCATGCATATAACCATTGTTCCCTGAAGGTATGGGAGGACACCCATGACGTGGCAGAGCACACACCTCCTTCACTGACACACCCCTGAACAATGGCCAGGATGCTGCCATCCCCCGTACGGAATGAGCACGCACACCCTCAGGCAGAGGCAGGCCCTTACTGTTATAAGACAGTGAGACAACCTCCACAATCCTGTGGGAGAGCCACTGTTTACACAGCACCCTGCCATGAGCTGGATTAGCAAAACAGACAAACAGACATGGTGCGTGTGAAATATATGTACGGCTGGGCACACGCAGTACACGCAGCCTCCTCTGAACACCAGAGGTACTGCAACCCTGAGGACAGGGTCGACTTACTGAAAGGGAACACACAAGCAAATGAAACAGGCATTACATGAGTGCTGTCATGCAACACACCCACACCTACACACGCGCGCACACACACGTCGCGCACACACACGTCGCGCACACACGCACACACACACACAGTACTGTACCTCACCATCCTCTTCATCCTCACTCTAAGGGTAAAAGAATCATGAAATAGAGAGGCAAAAGTTGTCAGGAGTTTACATGACCAAACAGAATTAAAAGAATAAAAAGGACAGAATGAACAAGAAGAAAGAAGAAAGTGAAATAACTAAAGTAAGTAAAGTATGAGTGAATGCGTCGAGGATTATCATTTCTAAAGGGATTTGTGTGCATTTCTGTTTACTAGGAAGTAGAAGGGTCCGCCCGCGTGGTTACTTACCAGTTAAATAAGCATAGTGAGTGTAAGGCCCATACATTTTACAGCCTTATGTTGAATTTCATAATTATCAATGAGTGGTCGCAACCTGTGTTATTCATTTTACATTTCCTTGCAGACTAATTATAGTATTTTCGTGTTAGTCTTTCTCCTGGTGGGTTAAGGTGTCTTGTGTGAAAGGTATGTGCTGCATTCTTTCAGAGGGCTCAGTGTTCTCCTCTTAGATGCTTCCGCTGATTCCACTGGATGTTTGGTTTACTCATAGCCTTGTGTATATCTAGTGTTGCTATTAATTAGGGCCATGGTTTAGACACATACCCAATGCCTATGGCTGTCTTACATTTAGAGTGCCTGCACGTTGTCGTCAGGCCTCACTGATATTTTGTACTGTAAACTGTGTGTGTGTTTGAAGCATCTGCCAGGAGGTGAGCACATGAGCACAGCCAGCTCCCCAGTGGGTTAAGTAGGTGGAAGGGCTCTAGTAACGCCCCTACCTGTGTTGGAGGACCCACAGTGAGGCTCCCCATCGAGGAGGAGGAGGGCTGGATATGCTAACATGGGAAAAGCCATAGGCCCCGCTCCGTCAGAACCAGTAGTCATGTTTTTAATAGTTGCCAAAGGAAGCCAACACTTTGAATCTGACTGGTGGTATTGTGAGGTTGGCACAGGTACATTAATGACGCGCACACAAATGTGCGGATATAACAGTATGGGTAGCACAGGGCAAATGAGCACTTACATCTGTGATCATCTTGCCTCGGGTCTTGTTCCTCTCTCTGTGGTTGGCCCGTTTCTGTTTCTGCTGCAGGACGCGCTCGCGGGTGGTACGGTACTCCAGCGCAAACTCGCTCAGAATCTTACTGAAGCGGTGCACACTCACGTCGCGCACGGTGTACGGCGGGTGGCCCAGGAACAGCAGGAAGGCATGGAACCTGGCAGGACAACAGGACACATGCATGAGCAGACCACCACAGGACACGGGCCACTTTCGTATTAGCCTCGGGGTACGTGACACAAGCCCAGTATAAGGCAAGCTTACCTGTTGATGATTCTGCGGTGGACGATCTTGAGGATGATGATTCGCTCTGCGCAGTCCTTCAAAAAGTCGGACATCTTCTGCTTCAGCGACGGTTTCATCTCGTGCTTGGATATGACCTTGAGGTGGTCCCATGATGCTTTGCACCTCCGCTCCATCTGGCATAGGTTCTCCTGGAGTTGGTCAAAGTCCACCTGGACAGAGCGTATCGTAAATACACCACATCTGTTAGCATCGTTTCACCGAGGGGTCAAAGAGGCCGTCCAGAGAGGGTGTTTATTACCGGTGCTACGATAAGGGCAAAAACCTTGGACATCAAAAATGCCAAGGAACTTACTGGAGACCCGAGTGAAAAATGTAAAGTCACAGAGTGTGCTGCCACACAGCTGCAGATGGTTATGTCTGGTCAGATAAGTGCTTCCTTTTGTTCAGCTGCTCTCGGGTTACAAACCCTCTACTGCCCTGAGTAAAGTCTGGCTCTCTGCTCCAATGTGAATTTTTTACTCATAACTATAGCTTTCCTCATACCTTGGCAGAGCGGGTGATGGCCCCGATCTCCGAGTAGAGGTCTGTGCTGTCTGGAAACCGCTCCACCACGATGGAGCACGCGTGGTGAAGGAGAGACTGTTTGTGCACAGTGTCCTTCACTTCTGGAACTTTCTCCAGATAGTTCAGCTCAAAACCCTTTGCCTGAAAACAGAAATACACACACGCACACAAAAATACAAAATCAAAATACAACTTCTCTGGGTTAAGTGGGTCAAATGAGACACAATATGATGTAAAACATATTCAATGAACTAATGTAAAGTTCTATCTGAAACACAACACACATTTTTGCATTTCTGCATTTCATAAAAGCATGCAGTAACAAGCAGTTTGCTGCCCCCACTGTTAAATGTTGACTTGAATGGTTCACTGGATCCCTTAAAAGGGCTTAGGGAAAAACGTAATTAGTTTATGATTAACAGATCCCCAATCAGTTTCAGGAACATAGGGTAACTCCCTGGCCTGGGCCCAGCCTGTTCCAAGCTACACCACAACAGAGCTGAAAAAGGGAAATGTCCTACAAGACATCATTTGCTCTGAATCATAATTTGGGTTTGCTTTGATCGTTTGCCCATTTCTAATGGTTTACCGTAAATGACAATCCCAAGATGTTAAAAGCTTCAACCAGCAGTCTGTTTACTCATTTTGACTACTTTTCAGATTTGTCCATAGTGTGTGTCCCTCTCAGATCAAACAATGGGACCTCAATTTATTCACAGCACATACACTCACTCACACACATACACACACATGTGCACACACAGCTGAACACACACACCCTCTTATTCTTTCTTTCAGCAACCACTGGCAGACATATGATCCCACTCTTAGATAAAAAAAAATAAAACTACACCGAAGCCCTAAAAAGGCAGACAAGTTTTGGGTGCCGAGCTAGTCATTCACAAAAAGCGGTCGTCTGCCAGAAGACAAATGGCACTCAGAGATCACAGCTGCTAACAGAGAGCGCTGTGTTAGCCCGGCCAAGAGAGTATGGCAGACGCCCTGGAGAAGAGGGGGAGGGGGGGGGGGTGTGCTGCGGTGGTTCAGCTCCAGGCCAGACAGACAAACGGATGGATCCATGGACAGGAGGAAGGATGCCCACTCACGTTTGAGCCGTTGAGGAAGTTGCCGATGGCGAGCAGTGTGGACAGAATGTGGCGCAGTGTCTTGTTCTTCTCCAGCTGCTCCATGCCTTCTTTCAGGTCCTGCATGGGCTCAGCCACTTCCTGAGAGAGAGGGGGGTGGGGGGGGAGTTATAATATTTTGCTTTCCAAGTATGCTCATTAGGGCTTGTTGCACGCTGCTGTTGCTGAAAGGTCAACATATTTCTCATTTTGTTCTTTTTCACTCTGAAACAAGATGCATGCAGAGAGAACAAGACGTTTTCTTTAATCCACATCTTTATGAGTAATTATACCACTGTTATAAACTCAAACAAAACAAACAGCCTAGTGGCCAATAAAAAAAGGATCATCCTTTTATCTCAACATCCCTAATGGGCTTCCTTCACGACACGTCTCCCTTTGGAATAAACACAGTGACCAGGGCCAAGGCACTGTGAGGTCACAGTTATGTAAACCCAGTGTGGCACTGGGGGGGGGCCCTGACCTTCTCGATGGTGTCGTAGTCCATCTTGAAGGCCCAGAGCTGCAGGCGGGCGGACAGCTCGGTGATGGAGGAGAGCGTCAGGAGGAACTGCTCTGCGCTGCCCAGGGGGACGTCCGGGCTCAGCAGCTGGGCCTCCTGGATCTTCTGCTTCTCCTCCTCCGTGGGGATCATGGTCAGGATTTTCTAATGCGGAAACAGAAGAGGAGATGATGATGAGAGAGTTAGAGCCAGAGAGGGAAAGGTTGGGGAAGCGCATCACACGTTATCTGCTGACACACTGGCCCCTGGGTGAATGCTGATCTGATGAAGTCGGATGACCTTGATGAAGGTCAAGTGATTCATCATGTCAGGGAGTGTCTGTACGGGATGAGATCTTTTGCTCATTGTTCTCACACACACACACACACACACACTCACACACACACTGACGACAAGACAAGAGGCAGTCCAGCTACATGTTTTCCCTGGTGAGCGCCTGTGTGGAATAGCGAACTCCCCTGTGGTTGTCTGTGGGCCAAATGTCATCCTTCCCACCACAGACATTCAAGGTAGGGCAGAGTATCACTGAGCAGCTTTCCCATGGCACAGAACACACACATACCGAACGAGTGAGAACAGAGAGGATGTGGCATCACTGCACAGCCCACGGAAGGTGTATATTATGGTCTGTAGACGACCTTACGATGTGCCCGCTTTGCTAACCTTTAATCATCTTGGTGATTAATAACGAGACCATTGGCAAAAAAACACCCCATTCCAACAGAGAAACCACATGTCTTGTCGATGTGGTGGCAAATCCCAACTTACCAAGCTTTGATTTCGAGTAAAAAGGCATTCAGTGGTGTAGTCACACAGAAAATGTTTGTATTCTTTGAGCACAGGTTTTGAGAGTTTATTTTGGACGCTGCACTTAAACATAATGGTTTTGTTTACCAGCACTGTCACAGCTAGTGTCCTCTTTACTGTTTATAACTGAGCTAAGGGACATGTATTCGGTCAAAAATGCTTTCATGTTGAGATCTGGAAATGTTTATAAATGATATATGTATGCTGTCTGAAGAAAGTAGGAGAAAGTAAAGTCGTAAACAGCACATCTGTTAGCACATAGCACAAATGTATTTGCTATGGCCACTGTATCTACGTTCAGTCGTGTAGCAACAACGTAAAAAGCGTACCTCTATGCCCTCCTTGTTCAGGGCGTACTCATCGAAGTTGAGGATGGCCGTCTTAATGGTACGGGGAGGGGGAAGTACAGTCAGGCCAATGTTGATGGGCGTTACTTCTTTTGGAGTCCAGGACAATAATCTCCTGACGTTTGCCATCTGTAGCTGTTTTCTGAGCACACACACAGACACACACACACAAATGCAGACAGAGAGAGAGAGAGATAGAGAGGAGAGAGAAAGAGAGAGAGAGAGAGAGAGAGAGAGTAAGAGTAAGAGAGAGAGAGAGAACGAATGATGAGAAAACACCATGGTAAACAAAACACACTTCTGCTGTCTGCTGAGAGTTTGTCTTCCTGCTTTGATAGAATGTTGGCAGTGCCCCTGCTGTAAAGTGTATTTCATGTAAGGGAGACAGCTCCCTGGACCTCTGCAGCCCACTTCACAGTCTTGCTCAGTCACAGTCCTCTCAGCGGTGGTTGTAACTCAGGCTCATGGAGCACACTTTCATCCTAATCCTACTTTAGTTCCGCTACAAGAGGACAGGTCAGACTGGCCCCGTGTCACAACAGGCCCCATCATTGATTTTCCCTCTCAGACAACCATACAGTATAAAGAAAATCCACAATATATGGCACCCTATGGCACAAGCCCTAGACTTTATTCCCACTGTGCAAGTCCTTTTATTTCAGAGGATGCAATTGAGGTTGAGATGTTTATGATATGGATCTACACACAGCCAAGATAAAAAAGAACAATTCAGCCTGGACTTTCGGTTTCTACTGGTTACTGAAATGAATGGGAAAGGAATGCCTTTCATGTGGGCAATTACTATAAACTTGCCTTCATATGATATAAATACAGATCTGATGTTATGCTAAGTGCAGCACTGTTAAACATGTGAGCACCTGAGGGCTATTTTTGGGACTTTGATAGGACATTTTTCAGAGGTCTGGAGACGGCAGTTAGGGCATTTTTTACTGGCCATGACAGGCGGAAGGGGCTGGGAGCTGATGGGAAGAGTGAAATTGACTTCAGCTGCTGGAAAGCGTTTCCAAGGGTTAGGCTGCGGAGCGCCTGCATCCCATATATTCCTGACAAACTTTAATACATCTTACCGAAGCTATCATTAGCAATTAATCAAATTCCGGAATAAAAACAGATAAATGGAGCCATAGTCAAAATATGTGCGATAGAGTTGTCAAATCTCAGAGTAAGCAGTGTTACATTCACTTGTAATGAGCACCTTCTCCTCACTGGCTCCCACATAGACAGGGTATATTTTCTGATAACGATGATAGCTAACTACAGGATGTGGTCATAAACTTAATCCAGATACGCTAAATATTTATAGCATTGCATTTATCTCTGCCAGGATTTGAGATAGGAAAGGACAGATAAATGGTGGAAAATTTGTCAGTGCCATATGAATTAGACCATTGAGCTATAGCATCTCTCATCTTCCTCATATCTCAAGCCCTTACATCTCATTCTAACGGCTCGACATCCTGGCCTAAGGCCTACATGTATTTTAGAAGAAAGGTGGAGTTCATGCACTTGGATTGTAAACTATTCACTATACTGCAAGCACTCTGTTATAATGTGATATTGAATGGAAGATGCATGTGATTTATGGACCTCATACCTATTTAATCTCAACTGAAATGGACCTGAACTCAGATATCCCTTTCTGGAGGAGGACAGCGCTAAATCTGAGCTGAAATATCCCAAAAATGTACAGTGACATAAAACATAACAATCCCGCAGACTCCACCTTTGCGACTGGTAGCTCCTTGGACTTGGTCTCAAACAGGTTCTCTAACTTGGACGTGTCCACCTTGACCGGCTCTAGCTTGGACCATAAGGACTCCCTGTTGTTCTTCTGGCCTGGGTACTGCCAGTCCGAGGGACGGATCTCATTCCAGAACAGGCGGATTGTCTTCCTCTTCTTCTGGAAGAGTGGCGCCTCGCCCCGGTTCGTCATTGGGGAGCCTGGAGGCGGGTATGGCGGGGGGGCCATGAAGGGTTGGAGGGGGTGGCATCCGCATGCCGGGCATGGGTGGGGGAGGGGGGCAGCCCATGAGGGGAGGAGGGGGAGGCAGCATGGATAAGCAGAGGGGTGGAGGCAGCGGGGAGGCGTGAGGTCTGAGGACGTAATCACGTTGACCGTGTCCAGGATGTCCACGTCGTCCTCCTCCGTCAGGGTCGGTGAAGTTCATCTCCTTGATGCGCAGCTCACGGGGGCAGGCCATCAGCTGGTCCCAGATTTGGTCCGACTCCTTTTTAGGCGGTGGGGGCGGAGCAGTCGGCGTGGACGGGCTCTTGTCCAACAGCGACTGCGTTTGCTTCTCCAGCAGCTCGACCTCCGGCGGCGAACCCAGCCCCTTGACCAGGTCGCCGAACTTCTCAGCCACCGCCCGCACGTTGCCCTGGTTGTCCAGGTGGCTTATATCCGTCTTCTTGATGTTCTCCTCGTTCGCCTGTTGCCGGGCCTCTAGTGTGGAGATGCGGTTGGCCAGGTCCTGGCTCACGCTCTGCTTCTCATCCTTCTCAGTCTCTTTCTCCTTCTCCTCCTCATCTAGTGGCTTTTTGTTCTGGCTGTAGAGTTTGTCCAGCTTGAAGCGGGAGCCGTTGAGCACCTTACTACATTGGTCATTGGCATCCACATCTTCGGACCACTGGCCTGAAATGAGAGGACACGATCAGGACAACATGTGCAGATTGAGGTTATATGAGTAGTGAAAACCCATACCCTCAGTGACTTATAGTACCTCTGTGCTATGAGTAACCGTACAGGAATTTTGAGTGAGCGTGGTGTTAGTGTTAGGACAACTGTGTTTCTCCTACCTGAGTTATTATCACCGCTGAGCTTCTCCTCCTTCTCCTCTCTCTCCAGTGTGCTGCTTGCTGAGGAGATGCTGGAGGCTGAGCAGTTGTCCTTCTCGTTCACCTCCTCGTTCTGCCCTCTCCTTCTCACTCAGGAGGCTGCTCTCCTCCACCTCCACCAAGATACGCTCCTTTTCGGACTCCTCTTCACCCTCCATCTCTAACTCAGCCTCCTCCTCTTCCTCCTCCTCTACCTCTTCCTCCACACCTGTCTTCTCTTCTTCTTCCTCCACCTGTGGCTGCCGCTCCGCTCCTGGCTTCTCCTCTACCGCCTGCTCCTCACTCCTCTCCTGCTGCTCCTCTATCTGCGGTGCCTCCGGTTGCGTCTCCTCCGCAGGTCTGTCAGGCTGCGCTGGCGTCGGGACGAGCTCCTCAGCTGACTGCCGCTGGTCTGGGCCAGAGGGGGAGTGTGGGGAAGCGCCTGAGGGAGGTTCTGAGGGGGAGGCAGACGGTGGCGGCTCCACTTTCTGAACGGGCAGGAGTCTGTGGGTCACGGCTTGGCTTAGACCGGGGCTCATTTACTGAAGGACGTGGGAAAAAAAGGAAGCAAACATGAGAGAGGCAGAGACAGAGAGAAACAGGCAGACAAGAGTTTTTGTACAGAAAAATTCCCTCTCCTTCTCTGGGAATGAGACTCGGAAAGCCATACATTTCAATTGCCCTCAAGTGCATTTTAAGTACCTGTCTAATAGTGGTAATTACTTCAAGAGAACAATCTGTTTTTTTTAGATAAACACTGATATCAAATTGAGGGACACTGAACAACAGCCCTTGCACTCTTTTGTTAATCAGCCTTTGTGATGGTGTTTGGCATCTGTGTGTATAGCGTTACATACTCTAGTGATAGAGATTAGACATAGCTTACAGTCTGTCTCACACCACAGCTGTAGGTACCCCTTCCCAACAATTAATTCACTCCATATGAGCCACTCGTGCTCATTATTAATATATACAAACCGGTCCTCTGTCTGCATTCCTCTCTAACCACAGGCGGTGTATTCAAACACTCGTCTTCCTATCTCCATGAGGAAAAGTGAAAAAAATGTCTTCCACACAGGAGGATGTCAAAACAAACCCAATATTGCTGGGAGGTATGGGCTCTCACAAACACTAATGTGGTGGATAATGGCTTTTAAACTACTCAAAAATGTCAGCACATGTGTATTAGAAAAAGTAATGACACTCTCACTCTTCATATCCGTTGTCACTGTTTATATTAAACTGCTTACGGGAAGCCATTTCTTTGATGTGTGTTGTAGGTCTCTAACAGTAGTGGATATAAAAAAAAATAATGTATATGCCTTGTGCCGACGTGTAGGGTCTCCGCCATGAGTTATAGGCCTACTGTACGGAAACATGGACATTCTTTGGGTGTATTTAAACACTGTGGGTTGGACAACTCCTAAAAACACCACATGTTTCAGCCAGCTTTCTCATCCTGCCTTCCGGAAGGGATAATGCTGGTGGACTGACACTGTGCCGTGTCACCGCCAGAGCAAAGCAGAGCAGAGCAGAGCAGAGCAGAGCAGATCAGACGTCGGTGGAACTGGTCAGCTACAGTGGTAGCAGCTTCAGCTACATGATAGAAGCGCTTAGCCTCTCGTTTTCCCTCTCTAGCTGGACGGAAACCCCAGATCCCCACCGCCAGCTGACCTTCAGCGTCTGACTGAATGGAATTCCTTCGACTTCGTGTCCAACGTTTTTGCTGGCGTTTGAAAAACAAGTCAATAAAACAGAAATTCCCACTGCGCCATGAGAGCAAGCTCCTCGCCAAAGAAGAATCCAAAACCGTTCATATTTCCGTTTGATCCGTATGCATGAGGATCCATCTGTGAGGCGCTCGGAGCGGGAGGAGTTGCTCAGCACCCTCACCTCTTCCTGGGTCTCCGGTTCCCTCTCTTCCCACAGTGGAGGAGGGAGGCTTGGGGTTAGGGATGCAAGGAGAGGCCTCAGACACACACAACGCCCTGCTCCCACCACAGCCCAGACCGGAGGCCGACCGCACTAAAAATCACATTACAAATAAGCCGGGCTGGGGCAGCCGGAGCCGTGGTGTGGTGCAGTTTCCACAGAGTTGACCATGACAGCAGCCAGACACCCCAGCCAGACCCTTCTCCCAGGAGTGAGGCTCAAGCAGACCACTTGTTTGTCTGCGCTGCTGGAGTGCAGCGATGGTCACCCAGAGACCATTCAGGCAGACCAGAGATGGTCACCCAAAGACCATTCAGGCAGACCAGAGATGGTCACCCAGAGACCATTCAGGCAGACCAGAGATGGTCACCCAGAGACCATTCAGGCAGTCATCTTCAATACCTGCATGGTGTAATCTTTTGCCCAGGAGGTCGAGGAGCATGCCCAGAAAACCCCAGCTGAGGCCTATCT
>NW_024880710.1:0-13603 GCF_900700415.2 Clupea harengus
TGACCATCGCTGCGAGCGAGCAGGACCACAGCGGCAGCTACACTGTGGAGCTGCAGAACAAGTTTGGCACCAAGCAGGCCTCCCTCAACCTCGCCGTCGTAGGTATGCCTCATGTTCACAGGCACACACACAGAGGAAGAAACCTTGAGCAGAACTAAATGCACACATACATTCCAACATAAAGATAGTACGTAGCAATGTGTAAGAAGAAATATTCTTAGGCTAGCATGCATACATACACACGAAAAAACAAAAAGTCAATATAATGGATAAGAAGAAATATTCTTACAAGCTTTTTTTTTACTGTGGTATACATAAAGCACTGTATTGTGTTTAGTTCTGATTAATTTAGCATTTAGCTATGTGTTTTGATTGCAGTGGTCTGTCTGATTCCTTTGCCATTACCTCTCAGCTTGCTGTTTTTATTATAGTGGTAATTGCCTCACTACAGCCTGATCTTAGCAGCTACATCATTCCCGCTACTGCCAGTTTGTTTATTGGATCGAGGTTGTAAACGTGTTGCTGATGGACAAGCTGCTCCCTTTTAAAGTCTCGCTGGAGTCTGTTTCGGCTTACCATACAAGGCTGTTCAAAGCGTAGAAACACACCAGCGGACAATACATCTTAATTCATTTGCAGCTATATTCAACCCTTTGATCACAACTTTAGATTACATCGATAAATATATATTGTGTCATAAAGGTATGCAATGTTTGTTGGAAGATACGGGGCCCCCAATTATACAACCTCACCGTTGTTTAATCTCGCCAAAGGGATGATTTATGAGATGGGAATAGCATTCTACCCTGTAGAATGGGGAACCTAGACCAAGCAGTTCCTGTTTCCCCCTTATCTTCTGGTTGATTTGTGGAGTTACTATGTTGTTGTTGACATGATGCCCATTTGCAGACACTTGGACAGGGTGATTCATAACAAGATACACTGATAAATATGTGAAACACATTACATATATTCAATGGGATTAGGGCTACGTAATTGTACTAATTGTAGGTAACTATGTAAGTACTTACATAAGTAAGTATGGTGATAAGCAAGTAAGTATGGTGATACTGTGTCATGTTTTTTGAAGGAAAGTTGAAGGAAAAGGTTGATTTCTGTGTCTGAAAAATCTGCAAAAGAAGAGTGACCAACTAATTGAGTAACCAAATACATTTTTGTCCATTCTCCCCTAGACAAGCCTGATCCTCCAGCTCGTGTCCCAGCTGCCAGTGACATCCGTGAATCCTCTCTCACCCTCTCATGGTATGGCCCTACGTACGATGGCGGCAGCGTCGTGGAGTCGTACAACCTGGAGATCTGGAACTCTGTGGACAACAAATGGACAGAGCTGGCCTCCTGCAACAGCACCTCTTACTCCGTCCAGAACCTGCTCCCGGACAGGCAATACAAGTTCCGTGTGCGGGCCGTCAACATGTACGGAGTGGGGGAGCCAGGTGCAGAGTCTGTGCCTGTCACAGCTGGTGTGGAGAAGGTGAAAGGTGAGAAAGAGAGCCCTCTACTGGACATTTGGCAGTATTACAGGCAGAAGGGACCTGTGATAAACTTAATGTGGGAGGGTTTTTTGAAGTTGCATCTTTCTCTCTAACCCTTTCTCTCACACTATCTATCTATCTATCTCTTTCTCTATTTATTTGATTTATCTATTTATATATCTATTTGATTTATCTATATATATATATATATATCTATCTGTCTTTCCTCAGAGACAAAGGGAGAAGAGGTTGAGGCTGCAGATGATGATGGTGGTGGGTGTTCCTTTGTATCTCTATTCTTCCCTCTAGCCATCATTCATGTAACCTAATCATATCTATGTATCCTGATGGGAAACACTTAACACCTAAGTTATGTCACTTCACATGAAGTCAAAACTACTTGATGAGACTCTGTAACTGCCTTTGGAAGCTTTGGCACTTTGACATTTTTTTTTCCTCTTAACTGCTGGTGCAGAGAAAGAACAGGACTACAGGGACGTGGTTGTGAAGAAAGACTGTAGCGTCAAAGAGTTGTACGATGTGGAGGAGAGACTGGGAACGTGAGTGATGCTCTCTGTCTCTCTCTTTTACTTCCTCTCTGCGTATCTCTTAGAAACCAACAACACAACACACAAATGACGCCAACTGTCCAATCTTCTCTCTCTCTCTCTCTTTTCTCTCTTTTCTTTCTTTTTTTCCGTTTCTCTTCCCTTGTTCTATCCTATAGGGGCAAATTTGGACAGGTCTTTAAACTGGTGGAGAGGGCAACGAAAAAGGTGTGGGCCGGGAAATTCATCAAGTCCTTATCTGTCACGGCGAAAGATAATGTTCGGATGGAGATCGACATAATGAACAGCCTCCATCACCCAAAGCTGGTGCAGTGTGTGGATGCCTTTGAGAGCAAGTCTGACATGGTCATGGTTTTGGAGTTGTAAGTGTTTGCTGTTTTTCTAAAACATTCTCTTTGGCGTTAAATATGTTGCAATTTTTAGATAATTCAATACTGCATAATTTCATTTGTGCTCTAAACTGCTGACCAGTTATTGCGTGAACCGTTTTATTTTGGGACAGGGACGATCACATTTTGTTGAGCTAAGCTTGTTTTGTCTGTGACGAATGAGTTGTTCTTGGGTGACCAGAGGGTAGACTGTTTTGTGCTGTTCTCTCCGAAGCATCACGTGAATATGTTCACACACACACACACACACACACGCACATACACGCACACACACACGCACACACACACACACACACACACGCACATACACGCACACACACACACACGCACTAGCTCCTTGATTATTTCACTCATTTTTGCTTTTTATAGGAGAGAACAAAAATGCCAGTTCCCTCTGCACGTGATTGGCCAAATGTCTGTCACATGTCCTTATATAGAGCCAAGAGTAAGAATGGACAAGCAAGGGAGGACAGACAGACAGAGAGAGAGAGAGAGAGGAAAAGAGTGAGAGAGAGAGAAAGAGAGCAAGAGAGAAAGAGAGAGAGACAGAGAGAGAGAGAGAGAGAGAGAGAGAGAGAGCTGAAGCACTTTTCCTTCTCTTGGCAGTCGTGATGGAAAAAAGCCCAGATCCGAATCTCGTCGAGCATACGATTTGTTTACTGCTCTAGGAACAGAAATATTTCAAGCGGTCTCTCAGTGGAAAGTGGTGATAAACAGTATTGAGCAGGTCTGGGTCCATGCCCCACATAATCCTATGCAATCTGGTCAGTGTTGTTTAATAGATATTTGCACCATTGTGACAGAATAGAGCACACACTTTGTTTTGGCTAGTTCAGAGCATGATAAAACCCTTAGATTCAATCCACAGCTGACGAGGAAATCTAATCGATGTAATCAATTAAAGTATTAATCACCCTATGTCAACACTTACACGTCAGTCAGTCCACTACTGCCAACCGTGAAATGCTACCTTTAATGACATCTTTGGCACACTGATTCCAGAGTGCTTTTGCTGTTTTGCTGTTGTTTGTTTCCTGTCTAAGACAAAATGTGAGATGGAAGTTTACTTCACTGCATTAGATCATTAAAATGTTCACCATAAACACTATGGAAACAGTGTCCATTATGTGGATGTCACTGTGATTCAGAATCTCTGGTGGTGAGCTGTTTGATCGAATCGTGGACGAGGACTTTGAGCTGAGTGAGAGAGAAGTGATCAAATACATGCTGCAGATCATCGAGGGCGTGGCCTTCATTCACAAGCAGGGCATCGTCCACCTGGACCTCAAGCCAGAGAACATCATGTGCATCAACAAGACAGGCAGCAAGATCAAACTCATTGACTTCGGCCTCGCCAGACGGCTAGGTACTATCCATTTACTCACAAAATATTCATGAATGGACAATAATGGACAGCAATGGTCAATAGCCTATGCTAATTACTGATGATAGGGTTAAAGGGTATTATACATCATTCCAAGTGCTTCAAAAGAATTATTTTCCCAACATAAACCTGAAAACATGTTTTCACAGATAATGCTGGTGGACTAAAGGTTTTGTTTGGAACTCCTGAGTTTGTGGCTCCTGAGGTGATCAACTACGAGGAGATTGGCTTCGCCACAGATATGTGGAGCATCGGGGTCATCTGCTACATCCTGTAAGTGCCCCCGACTCAAGCTCTCGCACATCTCATTCCTTTCAGGGTACTTTTCAGACGGGTTTGTTAAAATATCGAAAAGATTCCATTTCTTTTGGAGACCCCCGCTACTGCGGAGTAGTGCTCTTTCCAGCTCATATTAGCTGAGCAGTTCCACCAATCATTTTGGGTCAAAATTGTGCTGAGGCGGTCACAATGGTATTCAAGTAATACATGAATATGGATAGGTCATCTGAAACTATACGAGCTTCAGTAGGCAAGCAGGATTTGGCCCTCTGGAGGGAAAAAAAAAGAACAAAGATGACCAACAGAATTAAGATTTAGAATGGACAGAATCAATCTATCTCAATAAATAAGTAAATGAACAGCATAAACATATATTTGAGGTAAGGCTAACATTTTGTGGCTCCCTTCTGCTACCCTCTCCCAGGGTCAGCGGTCTGTCACCCTTCATGGGCGACAACGACAACGAGACTCTGTCCAACGTCACCTCCGCCACCTGGGACTTCGAGGACGACACCTTTGACGAGATCTCCGACGAGGCCAAAGACTTCATCAGCAGTCTCCTGAAGAAGGCAATGAAGTGAGCAGGAAGGGGGTTGTGGGAAATGTAGTCCTTAAATTAATTGACATTTTTTTTTAGTTTTTCTGCTCAGAGGGTAAAACTGGCTCCAAGTCCCACTGGTTCAGTCGCCCCTCCCCATCTCTGTTCCCCCTTTTCCCAGCGGGGCACAGTTGTAATTATAGAAACTGGAATTCAGAGCACTTCCTGCTCGTTTAACATTAATTAACTATGAGCCTGTTCTCCCCGCAGGGCTCGTCTCACCTGTGTACAATGTCTGGATCACAAATGGCTGAAGCAGGATACGGCTAAAATGGAGGCCAAACAACTGTCCAAGGAAGCGCTGAAGAAGTACATCTTGAGGCGCAAGTGGCAGGTGAGTGAAAAGTCCTCTTTTTCTTCTCTTGATCTTCTTTGGTATCTCTCTCTTATTGTCAATATCTTTGTCTTCATTGGTTATCTATGTAGACTTGTTAGTATGTTCACTTTCAAAAGCCATTCTGAAGGGGTCGAATACAAGTGTTTTTTTTCACTGTTACAGAAAACAGGAAATGCTGTGCGCGCCATCTCCAGATTCCACTCCATGGGGATGATGGGTGGAGTCGGGCCAAAGAAATCGCCCACTGACGGTTTGTTGTGTTTTTTTTTATTTATGTATTTGGATGTAGCTGTTTGTAAAGATTTTATCTGGTGTAGTCGGTCGGTGTAATGTCATCAGATTCATTCCTCTGTGCTAGAATACGTGTTTTTAGTGTCTGCAGTTGTATATATAAGACTGTAAACATAATTTGTGTGTGTTTTTCTATGTGTGTGTGTTTGTATATGCGTTTCTGTTTGTGTGTGTGTCTGTGTGTGTGCACATTCGTACGTGCGTTTCTGTTTGTGTATGTGTGTGCCTTTCTGTTTGTGTGTGTGTGTGTGTGTGTGTGTGTGTGTGTGTTGTGTGTGTGTGTGTGTGTGTGTGTGTGTGTGTGTGTGTGTGTGTGTGTGTGTGTGTGTGTGTGTGTGTGTGTGTGTGTGCAGAGGATGCCCCAGCTTCATTCCTGGAAACTCTGGAGGATGAATCCCGGCCTCCTGCCCCTCCCACCTTCAACAATGTCATCCGTGATGTGGAGGTGGTGGAGGGCAGCGCTGCTCGCTTTGACTGCAAGATAGAGGGTGAGAATGTCCAGTAGTGTGCCCACACTCTTACAAACAGGGCTCCTTAGAGATGCACCTCCACCCATGGTCAAGATAGAGGGTGAGAATGCCCAGTAGTGTGCCCACACTCTTAAAAACAGGGCTCCTCAGATGCCTTAGAGATGCACATTTCTAAGCAGTTTTCTTGTGGCTGAACTGGCCGAGTTAGGTGCTAACAACACCAAGATCCAGAGTGGTGCGATCCTAGTGTGCAAATATACTGATAAAGGGAATGGACAACTTACCTGCGATGGTTACGTACCAGGCAAGATTTTATTTACCCTTTATTTCTCTCTCTCTCTCTCTCTCTCTTTCTCTCTCTCTCTCTCTCTTTCTCTCTCTCCCTCTGTGTGTGTGTGTGTGTGTGTGTGTGTGTGTGTGTGTGTGGTGTGTGTATGTGTATGTGTGTGTGTGTGTGTGTTGTGTGTGTGTGTGTGTGTGTGTGTGTGTGTGTGTGTGTGTGTGGACACAGGGTATCCTGATCCGGATGTGGTGTGGTACAAGGATGACCATCCCATAAAGGAGACGCGTCACTTCCAGATCGACTACGAGGAGGACGGGCACTGCAGTCCTGGTTATCTCTGAGGTCTGCCCCGACGACGATGCCAGTACACCTGCAAGGCGGTCAACAGCCTCGGAGAGGCCAGCTGCACTGCAGAACTCATGGTGGAGTTTATGCAGGAGGAAGTAGAGGGAAGGAGAGGGAGGGGAAGAGGGAGAAGAGGAGGAGGAGGAGGAGGAATAAAGAGATGGAAGAAGAGAGGAAAGAAGGAGACGATGAGAAGTGGACACTAAAGGAGCGATGATTTCCTCCTGCCTTAAAGCTCTAACTCTTACTGTGCTCCTTACTACAAACACCAGCCCTCTTTAACTTTTGTGCACTTTTTCAATCTTTCTTACTCAAGAACACTGATTGATTGGTTGGTCATTGGTTGATTGGTCAAGCTAATCGTTTGGGTGACTGATTGATCAATCAATCAAAGTGTTTTTTTTTTTGTTGGTTTTTCCTTTTTCCAAGACTACGACATTCCTTTCTGTGCTTTTTGGTTTAATAACTAGTAATTCATCTGTCTGTTGTTTAAGCCATTCAAAACAAATTAAACATGCATGCATGCATTTAGTATATATTGTTATGTATTAAGAAGTATGAGGAATGAAAGAGATATAGTTAAAAAAAATAACCTCTAATATTTGTCCATTATGCATAATTTTCCAACAATTTAATCCAGTCCTGTCCATGTACCTTGTAACAAGTCTTTCATCCTGTATGGGATGTCTCCTGTCACCCACTGTTGTTCTTTGCATGTAATATTCAGGCGTAACCCCACTTTCCTTGTCTACTGGTGAAACAGCAGATCCACTATGAGAACGCCTATACAATATTCAGATACGAGCTTGGTGTTTTGCACTGGGTGTGAACGTTATCTAGATGTGCCTGGAGACGTTGCTGTATAAAAATAATCAAATGCTCGGATATGTTTGGTGTGAATTGGCCGCGAGACCAGTCAGAACCGACAGTGAGAGTTTTGCTTGTTTTATTGTAATCCTTTAATTATGAAGTTGACATATTAGTTAGACATATTTGTGATGTGCTGGATTGTTTCACAGGAAAGCGAGCGTTGGGTTTTGCTATTCTGCGTGAATATCACAATCTGATTTTTTTTTTTTTTTTTGCTTTTGCTTTTGCACTTGAGTCTGTTGAATATTGTTGTGTTACACTTAAATGGTGCAGAAGCATCCATCCTCTGTTGAATGTAATCTTTGTAATCTCTGTCCTCTGGTCCTCTTGTGTGTTAGTAGCACCAGGTCGGTTCCGTAGAGTAGATTTGAATTTGGCTGAGAGAATCTCATAGGAATCCCATAGGTGAGCAAATTCATGCTTTAGTCATTTGTTTGTACAGGATTGCTCAGTCATGCTGAGTGCTCTCATGTAGCCTAGCCTACTGTCTAATTATGAAAAAGTGATAGAAATTATTTACTTATTCAATTAAACATTAGGAGTAAGTGCCTTTGCTTATTGCTATTAATAACTTCTATAATAACTTCTAAGGCCTGAAACTGTTGGGTCACAAACAAGTCCTTTGCATGGCATTTCTCTCACTGAAAAAGAACCTGTTATTTTGTTTCATATTTAAGACTAACTGAAGCACTGCCCACTTGAATAAACCTGAGTCTTTCTGAGTTTGGTGTTTCTTTATCCTTTATTGAAGCATTTTTCCTTCATACAGACTATGAATGGCTTCCACCACTAGGTGTCAGGCTTAAACCAATGCGCCCGGGTGGCACAATTTCTCCCACTTCATTGGATTGACCTCTTTTTTTTCCTCTTTGTCTCCGCTAACGATGGTGAGACTTGTCAGACTTGCAACAACTCAATATATAATTTAACAAATTGTAAAAAAAAAAAAAAAAAAACAATAAATGTCCATAGCATTCTGGCATGCCGAATTTTATTCATTATTTTTTTCCACTCAGTGGCATGGTTATTGGGCCGTGTGAAATGTAATTTCTAGGCCTGCATATTAATATGACTGGCGCGTGTCATGTGTATCCTACCATATGGATGTGCCGGGGGAGGATATGACAGCACCGGACAGGCACAATTTAGATTCATTTTGAGTAGTACGGTTTAGTAGGCTATCATTGAGAACTGATACCAGTTAAAGCCGAATTGAATCCCAAACCTTGGCGAGTGTAGCCTTAATATTATACCACTTCAAAGACTCCGATTCCCGGCATGCAACAGAACAAAACATTGCCTCCCTTCGCCTATCCATCGCGGCTTTTGGCACGCCCCAGCGGGGGTTCTAAGCTGAAAGGGTTCATTGTGTCGGGTACTGAATGGAGACTTTGCTGTTTAATGTGTGGATGTCGAACTCCGTCTGTTGTAGCCACAGGCAGGATTAACTAGCCAGATCGCTCCACACAATCGCACACTGCCGTATCTGAATCATGCACACTATCGCAAATAGCGCAAACTGGGAGTGGGGCGTTTATTGTGCGCGATACGGGTAAGGATGCGGTTTTGATCCGCTGTGAACCTGTGCATTGTTCCACCGTGGAAAGATGAATGGAGAGACCGACAAAAATCACGGATTAACAATGTAGTAGTGCTTTTGCCACGCATCGGATATCACGTTCTGCAGGTTTCTGAATTCTCACCCGTGGGAACCAGACTTTAATGTGATTGAGGCTTTCGTCCATCGTGGATTTCTCCACTCGACTTGTATTTTCTGGAGGAAACTGTGGGAAAACGTGTTTCTGTCTGTAACAGAGGAAAACAGCGGACAATAACATGGGGAACGCTGAGAGTATGGATGCCCAGCTCACAGACTTCAGGGCGAGGAACAAGCCCCCAAACTACCCATGCCAGACCCTGCAGAATTGGAGGAGAGATTCGCAATTGCCTTGGTAAAAAAAAATCCATTTTCACAGTATCCGCTGTTTTGTACACACTGCCCACAACATGTAAATCTTCTCATAGTCATGGCTCTTGTTTTGAGTTACGGGCTCCCGACGCTAACGGTAGCGCATATCCATTGTGTGGCAGAGTCACAGCTTGCTTTGATGATGTTTGCTGCTGTGTGATAGCGGCTAATTAAATGCTTCACTCTGCCTCCCCCCTTTTTTTCGCATGTCTGATTTTTAGTGGTCGCTATATTCGTATGGGCCATTGCCCCTCTGAAATAAATGTATCTGCACCTGACCATCAAAACGTTTGACTTGGACGTGTCATCAAATCACCCCTTATGTCTCCCATGTAAATTAATTATACCGTAGGGTTGCAATGGCTGCGCCATTCAACCACATGGACTGTGAGTAGCACCGTGCATTTAAATGGCCTCGACGGCTTGAGTTGACTGTATCCTCCGTGACGTAGCTCGGATGCATGTATCCTTTCAGCAACAAGTTTGACCATCCGTGGACACAATAGACTGTGACATCGTTTGCGACCACGGGGGTTGCTGCGAATCATTGTATTGCTACAATGTAAACCGGAGAAGACGGGTGAGATGTGGTGAGGAGAGGGGCCTCAATGGTGAGCTCTGTTATGGATAACACTAATGTGGCAAGACGGGAAAACACCCACACGAATCTCACCGGTAGTGTAGAAATAACATCCACTATATTGTGGACTCGTAATCCCAAGCAGACATCAGTCCTATGTGATCTAATCAAGATTAGCTCAGTGGGCCCAGCTCCTTAAGATGCACCCCCTTGAATATCACCCAGAAAGGAGTAGCACTGAAATTCCTCGCTGGTGGGCGCTGCCTTAATCTAAGCACAAGAGATCAGAGACTTCTCGGTTGTGTCAAGCCCTGGCCAGTTATTAGATGGGATGGAGTGATTTGGGGAGGGAGAGGGTTTGGGGGCAGGGGGTTCCCAGTGGGGTCCCTGATCTGATTATGGCTCCTGTTTTGGTATTTAACACTGACATCCCGGTGCAGGATGGTCTAGACTGGAACTGCCCAAATATGGGGGACTTAATAACAATATGGTGGTATGGTCTTAGGAGCTCACATCTTAAGGAGAGTTTGAAAAGTCCTTAATTTGGCCCCAATTGCATTGACAGCTGAAGTTTGAATGATTAAATTACAGACATGATACTCAAGAGCAGTATGGCAACCTCTCATCTTAAGAACAGTGTTCATCAATCAAAGGGGAAAAAAACAGCATTCAGAATCAGAAGAAGCAAGACAGTGTTTAATGGTGAACATGGATGGATGCAAATCAGCCAGACCTTGTTTGTGCATAAGCATGTGCCTGTGAGGGAGGGAGGAAGGGAGAGGGTGAGAGGGTGAGAGAGAGAGAGAGAGAGAGATATGAAGAAAGAGAGGGATGAAGAGAGAATGGGATGAAGAGAGAGAGAGATATGATGAGAGAGAGAAAGAGAGAGATATGAAGAAAGAGAGGGATGAAGAGAGAGAGAGAGAGAGATGAAGAGAGAGAATGTATATGGGGAATCAGTGAAAGCCTCTCCCATCTTCTGATGGATTTGCATCACAAATTCCATCCCGGCAGGAATGGCGAGGCAGGCTCCTCCTCACCACTGAATGCTTTCAGTGTGTGCTTTTTGTGTGTGTGTATTTCTCTCCCTCTCGCTCTCTGTGTAGGAGTTTCATATGCATAATGATGTTTGTTCTATATACATAGACCGAGCGAGTGTGTGTGTATGTATACATTCAGTGGCAGACCTCAGCCGCGTCCCTTCGAATCGAAAGACTTCCTTCGATTAAACTGCTAATTGACCGTGAGGGGCGTTCTGTTTCTGTGCCACGCATCCAGACACGCTCCGTCTGCGGTTCCAACCCACTGGCCCATCTGCTCTTCAACTGGAGCTCAAAGCACACACACACATACACACACGCATACACACACACACACACGCATACACACACACACACACACACATACGCATAGAGATACATGCACGCAACCGAGTCACGGAAGCTGTGTTGTGGTCTCTCTCCAAAATAAACTAGGCCTGATTATCATGCTCGATGTGTTTCCACACAGGGTTACACATGGTGTGTTTGATGGGGGATGTTTGTTTTGGACTAGGTTTATAGGTAGCTAGCATGGTGGAATAGATGAGATATCTGATATGGATTGATTGTGTTACTTTCAAAAGATGTATTTTAATAACTTCTTTGTGGTGAGTGAAGTATGAGAAATCATTTGGAAACTGTGATGTGTGTGTGTGGTTATTTCCATCATAGAATTCAATGAACCTGCCTCCTGACAAAGTGAGACTACTGCGACAGTACGACAATGAGAAGAAATGGGAGCTGATTTGTGACCAGGTGAGAGCGTGTGATGACATCCGTGTGACTGAGAGAGAGCGAATAACAAACAACGCCTTCATTTTCATAGTACCCCTACCAACATTAAGGCATCACCCCAAGACAAGGCAAAACTTAATTATAATCCTTGTCACCTCACACCTTCCTGTAAACAAGCTCATTAGTGCAGAGTTAATGTCTACTGTAGGCTTCTTCATAAGAAGCGGCTGCCCTCCCGACACATGTGTTGCCATGGTTACCGTGACGTCGGCACATCCGTGGATGCCAGACATGGGTGGATGCTACTTTGTGAGCTGAACCAAAAGGGAAACGTTTAAAAAGAAAGGGACTAAAAAAAAAAAAAAAACAGGATGAGAGATGACATAAATAATAAATGACTGTTTTGCTATTATGTCAGAGAATGCTGGCAGAATTAGGGCAAGGATGCATGTAGATGTCAGGCCGAGAGTCGGTGCGGACGGAGAATGGGAGATTTTTATCATAATGTTGAGAGACGCCAGCGAAGGAGAGGAGGGGAAGAGAGGAGAGAGGGAGAAAGAGAGGTGATGCGTGCTGAAGAAGTCTTCAATAATGCACGTGTGTGAATAAGGACCTAGCCCCTTTTCCCATCAGTGCAAATGTCTCTGGGAAAAAAAATGGTTATTAATTAAAGAAAAGAATTGTGAATAAAACAAGATTTAATGTGTATGTGTGTGTGTAATAGGAACGATTCCAGGTGAAGAACCCCCCACACACGTATATCCAGAAGCTCAAAGGCTTCCTGGACCCAGCTGTCACCAGGAAGGTGAGCATCTCCCTGGAAACCATCTGACCCCTCTACATACCTCTGACCTTAGCATGGCCGTCTGTTGAGAAAACTGCGTGTTTGTTTGTGTGCATGTTAGAGTGTGTGTGTGCGTGTGTGTCTCTGTGTGTGTGCATGTTAGTGTGTGTGTGATTAAGTTATCTCGTGATGGGAATATTGACAGTGTTTTTTGTACTCACTGTTGTATGCATTCCCGCAAGATTATGTTTGTGTCTCTACTGTACATTTGTTGTGTGTGTGTGTGTGTGTGTGTGTATTTATGTGTGCCAGTAATACATATGATGCTGAAAGGTTACTTCCCAACAGAGGCTCCAGAGGCAGATCAGGCTCCTGCATAATTCACTTTTCATTTGCAGGAGTACTGCACAGAATATCAGAACTGTACACCCATTTCTTACACACAGAAAAGCTCCACAAACCTGAAATCAACTTAGAACTCAATCAACTCTTGATGCTAGCTACACACTGGTTCTGCTTAGTTGGCTAACTGCTTAAGTGACTGCCCTCCCGAAGAGTCAATGGCCACAGTATTTTTTCGTGACCTAGTTTGGTCAGTAGCGACAGCAGTGTCATGTGTGGCATTTCTCCACAGAAATTTCGCCGAAGAGTGCAGGAGTCGACCCAAGTGCTCCGTGAGTTGGAGATCTCGCTGCGAACCAATCACATCGGGTGAGTCACGAGTCGCTCCCAACTGAACTGAATCACAGCTCATAAATCATAAAGCACTTGTAGTGGGAGGCCTGGTGTGTGTGTGTTTGTGCACTGGAGTGTGTGTGTGTGTGTGTGTGAGCGTGTGTGTGTGAGCGTGTGTGTGTGTGTGTGCACTAGAGTGTGTGTGTGTGTGTGTGTTTGTGCACTAGAGTGTGTGTGTGTGTGCACAAGAGTATGTGTGGGGGTACCAGCTGGTTGTCTAGGCCTGTTGTATTTTTAATGACTTAAAGTGCCCTTGTTCCACATTCAGCTGGGTGAGAGAATTCCTGAATGAGGAGAATAAGGGTCTGGACGTGCTGGTGGAGTATCTGTCCTTTGCTCAATATGCTGTCACGTGAGTAGCTCTCGCTAATGTGTGTGTGTGTTTGTGCTTGTGCTCAGTGAATGTATTGATGAACCCTAGTATTGCCTTATTGTTGTCCTCATAAAGGTTA
>NW_024880711.1:0-13587 GCF_900700415.2 Clupea harengus
CAAATGTACTTGTTGTTAGAGTAGCTTTACTGATTTCAAGATAAATTGCCTAGCACATAGTCTCATTTCAAGATGATGGTGCCATCATTTGCTGACTATAAGCACCTTTTCTACATATTGAGAAAATAATTCTGAAATGTTTTTGTATTCAGGCATATGTGCTTGTTGAAAGTGTAGTTGTACTGATTTCAAGATAAATTACCGAACATATGTGTGCAAAAACAAGTGTCCAGTAAGGCTTTACTGGGCCTAGTGGGGTCATGCCTCTGACCCTCAGTGAGGGGGGTAGCCTGGCAGGCAGTCAGGGCCTAGTGGGGTCATGCCTGTGACCTTGATTGTGCTGTGTAGTCAAGGAAAGCAGTCAGGGCCTAGTGGGGTCAAGCACCCTGAGTGTGCTGCGGAGTCAGTCGTCTGCCTCTCATTGAAATATCAGCTTTAATGTCATTGTTATTCCTGGTACCCTTTCATAATCTCTTTTACCTTCTTACTAAATATAAATTATTATATGTCAGAGCTGTTTCCATTGACTTCATTTCCCATTGATTTTCCATTGCCTTCCTTTCCCATGACGTATATAGTGTTTATTCGGACCGTGTTGAAATGGCGCTGGAATTTGTAGTTCATTGAAACTTAGATTTTGTATTTACGTTAGGGTTACAAACCGAGTGCAGACGATAATTGGCCAGACAAAGCTTTGCTCAGATCGTGTGTAATCTAGTAGGTAAATGTTGTATCACATTGTCATGGAACAAGAAATACGCATATTTAGTTGAAATAGTAAGTCATTTAGATAAGGCTGGGGTTCAAAGGTCTTTTGAAATTTCCTCCTGGCTGTTGATATTTTCATTTTCATCTGGATAGTAAACCTTAGACTGATTGCTTTTGCTCATTTTGAAATTATCTTCAGAGGCCAGTATGGATCCGTGAGGAGGGCGATATGCAGGTGGCATCACTACGCATAAGCCAATCAGAACGCTTGTACTGTCATTGCCATATAAAAAAGGAAAGCTATTCTAAGGTTATTAGCTAATCTTATTTTGTAGTCTGTAATCATTACGGATTTACACGTTTCAACGTGTTATCTGGGGTGCTGTTGGATGGTTAGGATGTATAATTCTTTCCAACTTCTTCATAGGCGATGGCACACCTTCTTGCGCAGACAACACCACCATCTGACTCTTTTATGTAAATTCAAAGATTACACTATTCCTTTCAGGACCGTGATGATGTGTTCATAGCGGCAGGTGGAGGTGAGCAGTCGAGTGGCAGACTTCTGAACATATTGAAGTTTATGGAGGGTTGTGTTGGGAGAGCCATAGAGGATGCTGTTGCAGTAGTCGAGTCTGGAGGTTATGAGGGCATGGATTCGAATTTTGGTGGGGGCAAAGGACAGGGAGGGCTGGAGGCGTGCAATGTTCTTGAGGTGAAAGAAGGCAGTTTTGGTGATGTGGAGTCGGAAAGTGAGGAGGGGGGGGTCAAGGATGATACAGAGGTTGCAGACCTGGGAGGGGGTGATGATGAAGCATGAGAGTGAAGTGACAGGGACAGAAATGAAATGGATATCCAGGGAACCCAGGCTCTGGCAGAGGACTGGACTTGACTTACTCTCTATCCACACTACTGGAATACAGCCAGTCTCCAGTCTTAACCACTGTAAAGCTTAAATGGTCTAATTTCTTCAACCTTTGTGTGGTTATATATAGAGAGCTGGACACTAAAACTGGTGGACAAGATGAAGGCTATGGTGGAGAAGAGTACAGCTCAGCCACCAAAGAACCGTAAGTAAAATGACCTTCACCACAGCTCCAAATTGCAATATATGTTTAAAGTATTTTTGCTTTATTTTAGTTATACAGTTTTAGTTATACACAGGCAAAGATGTTTCCGTCCTTGTGCTATTGGTTGGGGGCTCCCCAACTCTCACTGTCACATGCATGTATACCCAGCAATCTAACCTAACCAATATAACTATGCCCAAACCACAGATACTGATTAGCAGGCTTCAACACAGATGCACAACTGAGAGCCGTCACACACACCAGATGTTATACCCCGTATCCGGAAGGCCCAGAGATTACTGCCTTAGCATGCCAGTTTATTCTTCATTCGTCCTGAAGCACCTCTTGTATATTCAGGACAGGCAATTGTATTAACAGACTCCAAGAACCTCCAACTGGCTTTGTGAAAAAAAAAAACAGAGACAGAAGGGAGGAGAGACTTGTTGTATGTACTGTAGGTCCTAACGGTTCTGCAGGAGGAAGAGATGAGCAGCACGTTAGTCCGAACGGTCTTCTCACAGTCTTCGCACAACGAGGAGCTCATACTATCACACACATTGAGTGAGATGAGATGAGAGAGAGAAAGAGAGAGAGAGAGTTAGACAGGGAAAGAAAATATCAGTTAGAGAATGAACAAGAGCAGACAGGAAGAGGCGGGTTGGGAGAGAAAGACAGCACGAGAGAGAGGGGAGAGAATGAAAGAATAAAAGTTACACACAAAAACCAGCAGTGATGAAGCTGCTTTTGTGAGCGTTTCACTAGGGTTTTCAAGCAGGCACCTTGGTCAGGCAGGCATCAGTGTCTTGTTGAATTAGGCCAAAGACACCTCCAGAAGGCTTAACAGTTTACTCTTTGAGTGAACGCTTTCAGAAATTATTAATGTAATGATTCCAGTAAAAAAAAAATTAAGAAATGAAGATACTTAACAAAATGCTTACCAAATACTACTGCATACCATATACGTTGGTATGGTACTACATTGGTACATTAAAATCTGCAAAATAAAAAAACAGATATCATGAAAACCAAACTTAACACATCATTATCGCTGTAATTGTTGAACTTTTACTCAGATTCAGATTCTACAGGTGGCAGTTAGTCACGGGAGAATTACACCCTGATATCTTCAGTGTCCTTGAATGGTAAAGTCACACTTTAGATGCAAGTGGGACAATTCCTGTGAGGGCACCAGTATTCAAACGCATCATTCTACCTTTTGGTGTGGGCACTGAAACTTCACATTTGCCCATATCTGGAATTTGGGTATACATGATACAAATCTGAAGTACGGGTATACATGATACACATCTGGGTTACGGGTAACATGATACACATCTGGAATACGGGTACACATGATACACATCTGGATTACGAGTATACATGATACACATCTGGAGGAAAACTATGTGGGGACCTTTGGCGATTTCACATGGAATGACCCAATAATGTGCTACTGATAAGTACCTGTCACGTCTGCGCAGGCCTATGCTCCGGCCACGCCCCCATGTCTTTTGACTGTCACTCTCCCCTGCACTTTATTCATCTCATCAGTCACGTTCACACTCCCAGCTGCACGTCATTCACATACCTTAATCATGAAGCACACACACCTGACACTCCCCTACATATACTCATGGGCGGCTTTAGCTAATTGGAAATCCACCAACGCACCAATCACCTCCAACCCCACACCCACCCAGACACAAACACTTAACCCTCCTATTATGTTCAATTTTTACTCACATCTATTATCCTTGGGGTCAATTTGACCCCAGCAATTTAAACCTCCAAAAGGAGGTTTGTTTGGTAACTACCTAAATAGCCCCCACCTTATACATCCAGAATACATGTTACGGGACTATGGAGAAACATGCAGATCACCCTTAAATCTCACTGATTGACCTTAAATTGGAAAGAGATATCCTTCTGGTGTTTTTATGGCTTCAAATTATTTCTAAGTACATATTGTTGTTATCTATAACATTTGGAATAAAAAACCATTTCTGTTATTAAGAATAGTAACAATGTGACAATGTGCAAACAACACCTATGCTTAAAGCATGTGTACAGGACATTGGAAACACATCATCATGTTAATTTTGCATGAAATATAACAGCACTTTTGAACGCCTCTGCCTATAAGCCATATTGGCTGCGGTCTAACAAAACAAGGCTATGTGCGTGTGATGTCATTTCGCATGTGCAAACGGCACTGTAATCGATAGTGGAATCGTAAAAGACTTTAGCTAAAATTCCAAGGAATCGATCCACTGGGAACCAGTTCTCAACAAGAACCAGTTCTTGATGCCCATCCCTACTCCAGAGTTAGACTCTGAGGGCCAGATTTACTGACTGCATTGTAGACTGAATTGCGCCCACTTCAGGCGTCATTTCTTCGAAATATGCAGGTAGAGACATGGAACCGTGAAAAAGCGAGCACTTGGATAAAATCGCTGATTCCCTGCTGCTGAAGCGGATAGAGGCGGGTTCAATCAGAGAAGAACCTGTCCTGCTTTGGTTCCCTCCCACACTGTGCCAAAAGTTTGAATTTGAGCGAGCAAAGTAGTGTTACATGGTTTCATGATAAATGAATGCCAGCTATTCTGCCCCATATCAAAATACAGTGTTATATTCTATCATTCCCAGGCTTAGACACTTGGGATCAAGCATCATGTACACATTAAGAAGATGACAATACAATACAGTTTGGGATTGCAAGATCCTAACTTATTCTAGAACCAAACCTGTTCCATTGCCTTTATCCCATTCCATATTAAATTAGACTATACCATGACTAGTGTTTCTTATGACAGCATCTCCATATGTTGTTAAGCAAATTAAGCAGAGTAGATGTTTTTACCCTGTAACCCAATACCCTCTTGTGTTGATTACTTATGTGGAGGAGGTCATGTAGATATAGATCCTGTCTTTTACTACAATTACTGCTCATTTCACACCATTCAAGAGTTTTCACTGTTTCCTCCACAGTGTCTCCTCTAAGGGTCGTGCTGCTGGGGAAAACTGGTTCTGGAAAGAGTGCCTCAGGAAACACCATCCTGGGGAGGGAAGCTTTTAAAGAGGAGTTATCTCAATCTGTGACTAAAACCTGCAGTAATCAACATACTCTAGTGAACGGTAGACACATTACAGTGATTGATACACCAGGATTTCATTTTGGTACAGAAAGGCCTACAGAAGAATTGAACGGTGAGATGGAGAAGTGTGTTGAGATGTCTCTCCCTGGGCCTCATGCCTTCCTGCTGGTTATCAGATTAGATGTGAGGTTCACAGAGGAGGAGAGGAATGCTGTTCAGTGGATCCAGGAGAACTTTGGTGAGGGGCTGAAGTACACTATAGTGCTCCTCACTCATGGGGATGTGTTGAAGGGGAAACCAGTGGAAGCTTTTCTGGTCAAAAGTCCTGTCCTTTTATCTCTTACTGAACATTTTGGGGGTAGATTTCACGTCTTCAAAAATAAGAGTAAAACAGCACTCAGGTCAGAGAGCTAAAGGAGAAAATTGAGGCCATGGTGGAGGAGAATGGGGGAGCATACTACACCAATGAGATGTCCAAGGAGGCACAGAGAAAATTAGAGAGGAAGAAGACAAAGACTGTGTGGGCTTTTGCTGGGTTAGTAGCAGTAGCAGCACTAGCAGTAGTAGGAGGAGGAGGAGGAGCAGCAGTAGGAGCAGCAGCAGCAGCAGTAGGAGAAGCAGTAGGAGGAGCAGCAGCAGCAGTAGGAGCAGCAGTAGGAGCAGGAGGAGGAGCAGCAGAAACAGCAGGAGCAGGAGGAGGAGCAGCAGAAACAGCAGGAGCAGGAGCAGGAACAGCAGAAGCAGTAGCAGCAGTAACAGCAGCATTAGCAGCTGTAGGGAGACACATTTGGGAGATGACGATGATGCTAATTAACAAGAGCATCTGAGTTTATTTCATGTTTCTTTTCTTTTAATGCACTGAACCTTTTACTCTGCATATCTGCTCAATGTGCTGTTGAATGTTATGATAGATATGAGTGCATTAATACTGTAGATATGTTTGTAAATCTTTTTGTTTCTACTGTACAATGTAAAGGTTATGCACATTCCAAATCAGGTATGTTGAAATATTTACACATTTCATCAAAATAAAGAACATTTGTTCCTCTACATTACATATATCCAAATATAACTATATAGCTGTGGTTATAGTCTACAGTAAACATCATTATTTTAACATAGAACATAACACCAAAGATTGCCAAAAAAAAGGTTGCCAAGTTATTGGTTATGACCGTGGTGGTCTCAGGCTGTTTGAAGGGCAGGGGAGAACAAAAAGAAAGGGCTCCTACTGCACAACATGGGGCCCCACCTGGGCTCAGAAAGATATGATGCATCATGTATGAGCAAATAGCCTTCATCCTTGAGTAAGATTCTAACCTAAAATAATGTAACATGAACTAAAGGCAGGGGTGTTACTAGGTGTTGAAAACATTCAGGGCTTAGCCCAGGTCTGTATGGAGGTCAAGGGGTCATCCTCCCCCTGGCCAATGTTTTAATTTCTAGTCAGAGTCATAGAGCTGTTGTTGGGTGCCTCTGCCATCATGCCTTTGCCTTGACCAGCTGGCCATGGGTTGGAGGCAAATCACCTGATGTATTTATTCAGACGTGACCATGGAAACACTTCCATTAAAGAAATGATGATTTACTTTATTATTTTTGCATTGAGTATACAGTTGACTGGTTAAAGAGGTTTAGTAGAAGGAACAACATGGTCAAAAGACAGGAGCAGCTGTTTGGGGGCTGCAGTTGGCAACAAAGTTGTTGCAGGAGTTGGAGCTGTGAACTTGGGGGAGCAACAGGATATTTATTATTGTCCAAAAATGTGTTTTAAATGTTTCTTTCTTTTAAAAAAAAGAAGTAAACTACAGCGATACTTTGAGAGTAGTTAGAGAGTCATTTGCAGGGATGATTCCCCTTTGACCGAAGAAACCTCTGAGAAATACCGTAGCCACCTAGCCAGTTTGATTCATCACACTCTAATATACATGCTCTTTCTGTGGGAAAAGCCAATATAACTGTAACACTTCTTGGTAACAAGGATGCCTAGCCTTATGAAGGAGAATTGTCTCACTGAGTCTATTCACAAGCAATAAAACACAAATTCAAATATTATTCATTTAGCTTTCCTATTATCTATCTATTTGTCTTTTTTAACACTTGTCAGGACTGCTGCTCAGGTAGAATCCTTCTCTGTAATGACATGCATGCTCCACCTAGTGGTGTTTTTTTTGTACCCAAGTTTATGTGTCAGGTACTTTAGGTTTGTTTGTTGACTACCTAAATAGCCCTTAAAAATAAAACAATACCCCCACCCATCCCCCTTATACATCCAGAATACATGTTATGCGACTATGGAGAAATATGCAGATCACCATAAAATCTCACTGATTGACCTTAAAAATTGGAAAGAGATATCCTTCTGGGGTTTTTATGGCTTCATATTATTTCTAAGTACATATTGTTGTTATCTATAACATTTGGAATAAAAAACTCTTTCTTTTATCAAGAATAGTAACAATGTGAAGAAAAAAGTTCACATTTTCTCCGCCGGATCATGAACGCCTGGAAATATGTTCTTAAAGCTTAAAAGTGTCTGAGGCAGTGCACTGATTCTTAAGAGCAATTCTGTCCACTGATGGGAGTGTGCTCACCTGTGTGCGCGTGCACGTGTCTGTGGGTGTTTGTGCGCATCAGGGCCGACCTCCAGCGTGCACAATACAGAGAGCAGAGGGGAATTGTAAACATGCGACCATGTAGAGACAGAAATTACATCGTCGTCTAAATAAGATAAATAACATTAGGCTATTTATTTTGTTTAAAAATGAACAAGCAATATACCTGTTCTATAGGAAAGGTAACCTCAAATGACTTCCGTTGTGATCTGGCGCTTTATAAAAAATTAAATTGAACAAAATTAACTTGACCTTTCAGGGGGGCGGGGGCCCCCCTAATATAATGGTAGGGGAACACTGGGTTGTCTCTCAATGTCTAGGCTGTGCCATTTTGATAAAGAATGCAGATATAGCTCCTGGGAATACTTATATGCCTCTACGGATGTCTCTACTAGTGATAATTATAAGCAAAAACATTTGTTTATTGGAAAGGTTGGTGTACTTATTGTATATTACTTATCAGTAGCCTTAAATATCTTCATGTACAGTAATACTCTTTCATTTTTTATCAAACAGAGTGTCTACGTGTTGTGCACCCACCTATGCAGCATATTTGGCTACTATCTTTAAAATGCGTTTTTAAAATAACAGTGAAATAAAGCTTAAATTAACTTCAGACCAAGTTTTTGTTGGCCAATCTTGCAAATTCAAGCACCCCGAATACTATGATATACCCAAGCCACACCCTTGAAAGTTTGAAGGAGCTAGCTTAAACACCTTTCTTGTAATAGCAATTTGAAAATGGCTCTTCAGAAAACGCTGCTAAAAAGCGTCTTAAGAACAGGCACCCCCTCCCCCCTAAACCATCTTTTTGTGACAAAACTATTAAGAGTAGAGACCTAATATTTTGGACTATACCTATTAAGAAGTGTATGAATAACCTTTTCAGCCAAATCTGAGACGGTCGAGTGGGAGCCATTGTCCCGTTTGGCGTGGAATGACCCATTTGCTTTTCACTGCCTAAAGATGGCAATGCGCCAATTTGCCTGACAAACCTCATTTTAAGACCAACAAGACCCAGGGTGCTCAGACAGGCACAACATATTATACAATGTGGGCGCTGAAGGAGGAAATGAAAACTGCGTCCGACTGAAACTAGCAAAAACACTCAAGTCACGCTTGGCCTCTTTGCACTAGGTGCAAGATAGGGCCAAAAGATTAAAAGAGGCAATGCAACACAGGCCAACCAAGTTTTTCACCTGTCTTGATCTGACATTTGGTGTCTTTTCTTCAATGCCAACTGATGGTAATTAGTTTTATACCATATATTGAAGATTCAGTCTTAGGTTTGATCAGTCAGGATTCAGGTTTATTCTTGAAGAATGGCGGCCGACCATTTGTGAGACAGAGACTTTCAGATCCATCCTCCCTCACAGAACTTCACCTCAGCATATCTGACTTGTTCCTTGGGGAACAGTCTGTTAAATACACTGACATTAAGGGGTGTTACCGTCTATCCAAATGGGCCATGCATGCAGGGTTCTTTGTCTCGACCTGGGGGGGGAGGTGAGACCAATGTCGCACCTCACTCCCCTGGTCAAAATCAAGTATATTCACCCTGGAACTGTTTACATGCTAGTTAAGTCCAAATAAAAGTAACAATTAGAACTAGGTATAATATCATTGACTTATTGACTATGGCATATTCTTATGACCTATGCTGGTCCCTTCACAACACATATCTCCACCTTCTCTTTTTGCGACGAGGTTTATTTGGAATGTTGACAGAGAACATTCCATTGGAATTTCCAGAGAATCACCCTGAGCTGTTTATCAACTTGCAGACTACCTGCCATCAAACAATGGACATCAAAACTGATATGCTCGTGACATGATGAGTGTTCTGGATTAGAGACAAATCACCTGATGTATTTTTCCAGACGTGACCATGGAAACACTTTACCTATTTTTCCGTTAAAGAAATGATAATTTGCTTCATTATTGTTACTATGAGTATACAGTTTACAGGTTACACAGGTTCAGTATGACTGTGAGTGAAAATGAGAGGCTTATAATATCATCAGATCACAGGATGGTCACACCCAAGGCACATCTGTAGTGTTTAAATAGCCTCTCAAAAATAATAATCACCAACCAAGGAACACTTGCCAGCAAGAAAAAAACACCAATCACCATTGAAAGGATTGGGGAGAATTTATTTTGAACTTGCTGTCTTGTCAGGACAACTACATTAGGAGAGGAGGAGGATGACCCAGCAGGTTGAGAGAGGGAGTCTGCAGGATGGCTGGTAGAGATCAGTAGAGAGGTGTAGCAGGAGCAGGGTCCTCCATATCCCCTTTAGAGTGTAAAACACATTGGAGAATTGAACCCTTTTTTTTCATTAGTTATTCCAATTTTCAACTCTAAATGTATTTCCCTCCACAGTTTACTAAATGGAAAGACACATAAGCAGATTAACAGGCTCATTCAATGCAAAAAGCATGAGAGTGAAGTGACAGGGACAAAAATGAAGTGAACGTCCAGGAACCCAGGATCTGGCAGAGGACTGGACTTGACTTACTCTCTATCCATGCTACTGGAATACAGGCACTCTTAACCACTGTGAAGCCTAAATGATCTTGTTCTCTCAACCATTTCTTCAACCCTTGTGTGGTTTTGTATAGAGAGCTGGATTCTGGAACTGCTGGACAAGATGGATGTTACGATGGAGAAGAGTAGAGCTCAGCCACCCAATAACCGTAACAAAAATGACCCTCACCACAGCTTCAAATTTCAATATATGTGAAAAGTCTTTTTGGTGATCGTTTATCTTAGTTGTACACAGGAAAAGATCTTTCAGCTCTTGTGCTAGTGGTTTGGGACTTCCCACAGTGGCCAATCCCCTCACTGTCACAAGCACTGATAGCCAACAACCTAACCTTACCAATATAACAACTGACCAACAACAGATGATGAGCTCTGCTCTGATTGGCTGATTTACAGCGAGGCACCGTGATTGCTCACACAGACAGTAACACGTCACTAGAAACTGTGAGTGTATGTTTGAGCTTTCATTTAGAGGAGGAATCAGATGTTGAGTAACAGTCAGTTGCTCGGAGATTGGAAATGTGTGGTACGTTTTGTCATTCATGGTTTCCAGTAACAATCTGGCCCACATAGCTTAGCTGTAATACCCTCACTTCAGCTTAGCCACAACAACGACTATAAGGGGATAGTCATAACTTTGGTTTTAGCATTGTAACAAGAACATTGTAATAATTTTTTAGCTCTGTCAACAGTGATTTGAAGATGCTAGTTTGGACATGCGGTTTTTATTAGGAACTCTGGATGCAAGTGCTTAATGTGTTGTTTGTTATGAATTCAGAGTGCTGCTTTCACATTTCATGACTTCTACCTCAAATATCGAGGTACAGTAATACTCTTTCATAACTTTGGTTTCATAACAAGAACTTGCTAGTTTGGACATGCAGTTTTCATTAGAAGGGCAGCTCCTAAAAGTGGTGTTTGTTATGAATTCAGAGTGCTGCCTTCACATTTTGTGACTTCAGTAGCCTTAGATATCTTGATGTACAGTAATACTCTTTCATATTGTAAAATATATACTATATATACTGTATATATAAATATTAATCTTGTGCATATTTGTGCGCTGTTAAACATCCCTGTATGTGTAACAAACAAAATGTCTACGCATTGTGCACCCGCCTATCTAGATGCATATTAGGCTACTATCTTCATAATGCGCTTTTAAAATAATAATAATAATAATAAAACTTTATTTATATAGCACCTTTCATGCAAAAGAAGGCAGCTCAAAGTGCTTTTATAATAGTGAAATAACGAGGAATTAACTTCAGACCAATTTTTTGTTGGCCAATCGTGTAATTGCTTTCCAGCAGCCTCAAGATAGCAATGCGGCAATGTGCCTGAACCTTATTTTAATACCAACAAGCCCATGGGTGCTCAGATGGGCACACCTGTATTTGCTGTTCAAACAATGTGGGCGCTGGACAAGGACATGACCACTGTGTCGCTCTGAAACTAATAGAGACACTCGCTCGGCGCTTGGCCTCTTTGTACCAGGTGTGAGAAAGGGGCCACAAGATTAAAACAGGCAATGCAACACAAGCCAAACAAGTATTTCACCTGTCTTGATCTGGGATTTGCTGTCATGTTCTTCAATGCCAACTCGTGTCTCCACCTTCCCTTTCTATGACGAGGTGCAGTTCACAGGAAATTTATTTGGAGTTTTTATTAAGAGTTTATTTGGAATGTTGACAGAGAACATTCAATTTGAATTTCCAGAGAATCACTCTCACCTGTGTACTAACTGGTAATCTACCTGCTATCAAAACAATGGACTTAAAAACTGACAGGAATGTGACGTGACGAGTATTCTGGATTAGACACAAATCACCTGATGTATTTATCCAGACGTGACCATGGAAGCACTTCATTTATTTCTGTTAAAGGGATGATCATTTGCTTTATCATTGATTCAGTATACAGTTTACAAATTTGCGATTAATCGCGATTCATTTTGAGTTAACTATGACATAAATGCGATTAATCGCGATTAAATATTTGAATCGTTTGACAGCACTACTTTAAATGCTTTGTTGTTTATCAGGCTATTATCTTTATAATACTCCTTTAAAATAACAGTGAAATGAAGCGCAAATCACTTCAGACCAAGTTTTTGTTGTAATTGCTTCAAGCAGCCTCAAGATAGCAATACGCCAATGGGCCAATGTGCCAAAGTGCCTGAACCTTATTTCAAGACCAACAAGCCTGTGGGCACTCAGATGGGCACACCTGTATTTGCTATTCAACACAATGTGGGCGGTGGGCGAGGAAATGACAACTGTGTCGCTCTGAAACTAGCAGAGACACTCACTCCACGCCCGCATCACTTTGCACCAGGTGCGAGAAAGGGCCCACAAGATTAAAAGAGGCAATGCAACACAAGCCAAACAAGTTTGTACCTGTCTTGATCTGACTTTTGCTGGCTCTTCTTCAATGCCAACTCGTGTCTCCACCTTCCCTTTCTATGACGAGGTGCTGTTTACAGGAAATAAAGTTTATGAGTTTATTAGAGATTTGACAGAGAACATTCATTGGAATTCCAGAGAATCACTCTCAGCTCTGTAATAACTGGTAATCTACCTGCTATCAAACAATGGACATAAAAACTGACAGGAATGTGACGTGACGAGTGTTCTGTATTAGACACAAATCACCTGATGTATTTATCCAGACGTGACCATGGAAGCACTTCATTTATTTCTGTTAAAGGAATGATCATTTGCTTTATCATTGATTCAGTATACAGTTTACAGGTGTGTCTGTGTGTCTGTGTGCCTGTGTGCCTGTGTGCCTGTGTGTCTGTGTGCCTGTCTGCCTGTCTGCCTGTGTGCCTGTGTGCCTGTCTGCCTGTGTGTCTGTGTGCCTGTGTGCCTGTGTGTCTGTGTGTCTGTGTCTGTGTGTCTGTGTGCCTGTGTGCCTGTCTGCCTGTCTGCCTGTGTGCCTGTGTGCCTGTGTGCCTGTGTGTCTGTGTGCCTGTGTGCCTGTGTGTCTGTGTGTCTGTGTGCCTGTGTGCCTGTGTGCCTGTCTGCCTGTCTGCCTGTCTGCCTGTGTGCCTGTGTGCCTGTGTGTCTGTTTGTGCTGTGTGCCTGTGTGTCTGTGTGCCTGTGTACCTGTGTGCCTGTCTGCCTGTGTGCCTGTGTGTTTGTGTGCCTGTGTACCTGTGTGCCTGTGTGCCTGTGTGCCTTTGAGCCTGTCTGCATGCTCACCACAACATCAGTAGCCATTAAATCAAAAAACGCCCACTGCTGCATGTGTTATGAATTCAGAGTGCTGCTTTCAAATTTCGTGACTTCAGTCGGCTTAAATATCTTGATGAGCAGAAATAGTCTTTTATATTGTGATTTATATACATTATATTAATCTTGTGCATATTGCTGCTCTGTTAAGTGTCTCTGTATGTGTAACAAACAGAGTGTCCACGCGTTGTGCACCTGCCTATTTAGACGCATATTAGGCTACTATCTTTATCATTCACATAATAACAGTTAAATAACGTGCAATTAACTTCAGACCAAGTTTTTTGTTGGTTAATCGTCTAGTTGCTTTCCACTG
>NW_024880713.1:0-5000 GCF_900700415.2 Clupea harengus
CACACACAATGCACACTGTTTCATTCTGTGTTTGTGTGTGTATCTCTCTCTCTCTCACACACACATCGTGTGACATCATCCCCTGTCGGGACACAGAATGGAATTCCGGCGGGGTCAGAGGTGAGTGGTTGAGGTCGCCGGCCCTGAGAGGCCACCCCATGAAGACGTGTCTTTGTCTTTGTCCATCTCTCCTCTCACTGTGTGTGTGTGTGTGTGTAGCTCACTGCTGTCTATCTCTCCTCTCACGGTGTGTGTGTGTGTGTGTGTGTGTGTGTGTGTGTGTGTAGCTCACTGCTGTCTATCTCTCCTCTCACGGTGTGTGTGTGTGTGTGTGTGTGTGTGTGTGTGTGTGTGTGTGTGTAGCTCACTGCTGGCCATCTCTCCTCTCACGGTGCGTGTGTGTGTGTGTGTGTGTGTGAGTGTGTGTGTGTGTGTGTGTGTGTGTGTGTGTGTGTGTGTGTGTGCCCTCACTGCTGTCCATCTCTCCTCTCACGGTGTGTGTGTGTGTGTGTGTGTGTGTGTGTGTGTGTGTGTGTGTAGCTCACTGCTGGCCATCTCTCCTCTCACGGTGCGTGTGTGTGTGTGTGTGTGTGTGTGTGTGTGTGTGTGTGTGTGTGTGTGAGTGTGTGTGTGGGTGTGTGTGTGTGTGTGTGTGTGTGTGTGTGTGTGTGTGTGTGTGTGTGTGTGCCCTCACTGCTGTCCATCTCTCCTCTCACGGTGTCTTCCCCTCCGAAGCACTGACTGCTGGCTATCCATTTCATGAATAGTAGGCCAGGCAAAGTAGTGTTTTTCGACAGACAAATTGTAAAAGAATTTTTTGCAGCTTAGATCATTTCTCTGAGGTGTCCAGAACAACATACTAAAAGTCCTAAGAAATCCTAGTTGAGGAAATATGTTAAATTCTCATCAATCCGAGATGTGTGCCAATAAGGCCAGGCAACATTACACCCCAATGGGGCTATTTTTTTCCTTTACTCCTATCAAAATGAAACTTTACACAATGAAACTACCCATGAAAAGTAAACATTTTTGTATTACAAGTTTCTTTGAAAATTAATTTTAATATGCAAATGAGCTATACACTAATCGAATATGCCCAAAATACACCCAAATAGGCTTAATTTTTTCCTTTACTCCTACCACAATAAAACTTTACATAGTAAAAGTATACATGAAAAGTAACTTTTTTTGTATTACAAGTTTCTTTTGAAATGAATTTGAATATGCACATGAGCTCCACACTTATTGAATACGTCCTAATTTGCATAGGCAGAAACACCATTCATATGTATAACAAATACATCGGCCCAATCTTCATTCAATCATCCTACTGCCAATGGGTGATGGCAATGCTGCTTTTAGACTGGCCTCTAACCTGAAAACTGCCTGGCTTGGTAGTACCTGCCAGGGGTATAACCCCCGCCGGTATAGTCTTCAGGGTCACGGAGGCACACAAGCCTCCCCACCACGACAAGGTAGCAACAACAGGGGAGTTTTTTTTGTTTTTCTTTTTAAAGTTTTTTTTTTTTTAAATCCAGCCTGGATCCTCGACCCCTTCTCTGTGGCTCTTGGTTCTGGCACCCCCTATATCAGTTCCTGGTTTGTTCTTTGCTTAATTCTTCCCCTCTGGGTCGTATTCATCTGATAAATCAGGCAACTGTGAGTTTGTGCAGCTAGTACCACGACATTCTCCGCAAATGGCAGTGCAAGGGAGTCCATGTTTTTTGCATGTGCATCTCTTTGTGCTGCAGTCTTTCTTGCAACTACAGCGGACTACATCTAGTATTTCTGGTGGTGCCGCAGGCTGATCGGTCATTATTGGCATAAATCTCCCATCCAAAACATGCCACCCCCAGTCTTTTGGGTCCATACGTTCACTTCCCCCTTTCCACTCCATCATTTGGTAAATGACCCGAAGACTATGGAACTTTGCAGCTGTTGACGTTGGAGGGAGAGTTTGAGGTTCCACTGGAGATGAGTTCTGAGTTACTTTATCACAGAATCGCCTGTATCTCAGCATATCCAGTGATTCATCTTTTTCGCCCCCATACAGTGATACTAGAGCTTTTTCACCTGCTGCAATGATGATGCCTTTTCCCACATTTTCCTGTGACTGGCTGAACACCTTAGCTTGTTCGAGAAAGCTAGTGTCATTCTTTACTTTTTTCAGTGCCATTCCCTTTCCTATGCCAAATAGACGAGACGTAGAATCACAGCCTAAAATGGCATGGATAAAGAGGAGATTGTCACACACCTTGGGACCAAGTAACTCCTTCGTCTACTTTATGCACCATATCCGTCTTGTTTTTGTTGCTTTCTTTGGTTCTGGTGCCAGAAACAGCTCCTGTGCATTCAGATCAGCATGATGCAACAAGAGTACTAACAAGTCTGTGTCATCACCTACTAAGACTGTGTCTTTTGTTCTGGCAGAGGCAATGGCAGTTTGGACAATGAGCACATCTGCATCGTGCTTTGCATGGTCTGTGATACACCCAGCCTTCTCAAGTTTAGCACTGAGATAAAAGAACAACCGTTGTTTGTTTTCCTTATTGTTAAGGAACTGGTCCTTTTTGGATTGGATGATCATGTCACCAGAGAAGTGTACAGTCACACCGGGAGTAGCACCTGTCCGACGCAGTTGAGTGGCGTCTTTTATTGTTGGTTCTTCTTTGTAGCCATCAAAGACTATGATAGTAGTCTTACCATATTTCTGTGTGACATATCTGACATATCTGACTATACCGGCGGGGGGTTATACTCCTGGCAGGTACTACCAAGCCAGGCAGTTTTCAGGTTAGAGGCCAGTCTAAAAGCAGCATTGCCATCACCCATTGGCAGTAGGATGATTGGATGAAGATTGGGCCGATGTATTTGTTATACATATGAATGGTGTTTCTGCCTTTGCAAATTAGGACGTATTCAATAATTGTGGAGCTCATGTGCATATTCAAATTCATTTAAAAAGAAACTTGTAATACAAAAAAAGTTACTTTTCATGTATACTTTTACTATGTAAAGTTTTATTGTGGTAGGAGTAAAGGAAAAAATTAAGCCTATTTGGGTGTATTTTGGGCATATTCGATTAGTGTATAGCTCATTTGCATATTACAATTAATTTTCAAAGAAACTTGTAATACAAAAATGTTACTTTTCATGGTAGTTTCATTATGTAAAGTTTCATTTTGATAGGAGTAAAGGAAAAAAATAGCCCCATTGGGGTGTAATGTTGCCTGGCCTTATTGGCACACATCTCGGATTGATGAGAATTCAACATATTTCCTCAACTAGGATTTCTTAGGACTTTTAGTATGTTGTTCTGGACACCTCAGAGAAATAATCTAAGCTTCAAAAAATTCTTTTACAATTTATTCTACTTTTGGCTCCAAAAGGGGTTAGTTTGCCTGGACTATAGGGTCTGGTCAACCTTTGGTGTGTTGTGTGTGTGTGTGTGTGTGTGTGTTGGGGATTGTTTCCAGTTACAGACTTCGGATGCATTTTGAGACCATTGGGCCAGCCTTTAACCAATCAGCATTGACCACTATGGATCGCCATACTTCCTGCTTTGCCCCACTAATGGTCTGATAAGTTCTTCGATGTTTGCTAGCCTTCTAACCTTGCTAACCTTGCTAACCTTGCTAGCCTTGCTAGCCTTGATAACCTTGCTAGCCTTGCTAACCTTGCTAGCCTTGCTAGCCTTGCTAACCTTGATAGCCTTGCTACTACTGTTTTTATCGCGTCGTCTCGCTCTAGCGGTGCCTTCATTGTTGTAATTAATAACATACATAGATAGATAGATAGACAGATAAATACTTTATTAATCTCGTGGGGAAATTCTGGTAACATTAATAATATAAATTAATTTTCTAACAAATGCTCCCCTTCAACGTCGTCGCCCTTAGCCATCACTGATTGGTCTGCCCAGCGACTCATCACCCTTAGCCATCACTGATTGGTCTGCCCTGCAGAATGTCCCAGCGACTCATCTTGTGGAGAAGATTTTCTAACTTAATCTGACTCACACACAAACACGCCATGAGACAGGTAGAGAGAGAGACTGAACATCTAAAAGAGAGAGAGTGTGTGAGAGAGAGAGAGAGAGAGGGAGAGAGAGAGAGGGAGAGAAAGGGGAGAGAGAAAGGTTGAATAGGCAAACAGAGAGAAAGAGAGAGAGAAATGAAAGGGGGAGAGGGAAGACAGAGAGAAATTAGACTTACACTTGTGTCCATAGTTAAAAATCAAAATCAGTTAAAGCGAAGGGAGAAATATGTATTTCTCTCTTTAAAGCTCACCTCTTTCTGTACATCTCTCTCTCTATCTCTCTCTTTTTCTCTCTCTGTCTCTCCCTCCCTCCCTCCCTTCTTTCTGCATGGACATGGCTTTCTAGAAACAACTACCATCTTCCCCTGTTTCTCTCTCTCTCTCTCTATCTCTCTCTTTCTCCCTCTCTCTCTCCCTCTATCTCTCTCTTTCTCTCTCTCCCTCTCTCTCTCTCTCCCTCCGTAAACATGGCGTCTGGTGCCCTGCTTCATCCTCTGATTTGCATTCTGCCGTGGAATGCCGGCGGGCCACAAAGGCACCTTGATGGATAATGAATCGCCGCTTCCCAGGTACGGCCTGGGAGATTCGCTCATCATCAGGGGAATTTTCAATTAAGGGGAATGCAGATTAATAAAGAGTAATTGCAGCGCCCGGTGATGCCCCACCGCTCGCTCTGAGCACGTGCGAGACGAGGACAACTCCCCTGTGGAGACGCCAGCCAGCCCTCTGGTTAAAATGGCTGCCGTGGACGAGCCGAGAACAGCCAAACATAAAAAATGTGGTTAAAATGGCTGCCGAAGCTAAGACGAGAACCGCCAGAAATGGTGGTTTGAGCGGCCGTAAAGGAAGAGCTTAGAAGAGCCGAGCATGAAATACGTGGTTAAAAATGTCAGTCAAGGAAGAGCTTAGAAGAGCCAGAGCATTGAGACGTGGTTAAAAATGTCAGTCAAGGAAGAGCTTAG
>NW_024880714.1:5000-13369 GCF_900700415.2 Clupea harengus
GTGTGTGTGTGTGAGGGTGGTGTGTGTGTGTGTGTGTGTAATAAGTCATGGTTTGTCTGTCTGTGTGTGTGTGAGTGTTTTTGTCAAGATGACGTACTCCTGCCAGCAGAAACACCACAGCTTCCGTCCTCCTCCCCCCTCTCCCTCTCTCTCTTTTTTTCTCTCTCCCTCTCTCCTTCCCTCTATCTCTGTCTCTCTCACTCTCTAGCTGTGTGTGTGTGTGTGTGTAATATGTGATAGTTTGTCTGTGTGTGTCTATATATGTGTGTGTTTTTGGGTAGGGTAGTGTGTGTGTGTGTGTAGGGTAGTGTGTGCGTGTGTTAAGGTTAAAGTTCACCCTCTTGTGGTCATTTCAGTCTGCTTCATAGGTTTATTTTTTAGCAAAGCTCAGAAGTGTGTGTTACTGTGTGTGTGTGTGTGTGTGTAGGGTAGTGTGGTCATAGGTTTATTTTGAGCAAAGCTCAGAAGTGTGTGTTACTGTGTGTGTGTGTGTGTGTGTGTAGGGTAGTGTGGTCATAGGTTTATTTTTAGCAAAGCTCAGAAGTGTACACCTTTAGTATTTAGCGCCCTCTAGAGTATTTAGCGCCCTCTAGTGGAGATGTCTGATATCTTCTCCAGTCATCCTCCTCAGGACCAGGGCAGCATGTCATCACTGATAGAACTACAGATATGGGGCAGAGTGATGCTATTGTTCATTGTTACAGCACTGACTATAGTGACTACATTTCCCATACTGCTTTGCTGGGTCTTGAGGCAGGTTTTGGACCGTACGGTGCCCACAACAGCGTAGCGTTGGAAGCTTAATTCTAAATCCCCAAATGCATTTCAACGGGAGGCAATCCATTGTGACGTAGACCACCGTTTTGGGCGTAGCGAGCCAAAAAAGTTGGGGAAAGTTTAATCCTATGCAAATGAGGAGCGTTTTTCCCCGGCAGCGGCCAATCAGATTGTTTGGTGTGGTCTCTGACGGTTTGAAAAATGCAGGACTGTGGCGTTGTTTGGTCGTTTAATTTGCTAAAAAAGAAAGGCTTGGATGGCCTTGTAAGGGCTTGTTGTTGTTCCTGGTATGTTATATATTTAATCCTGGGCTTATTTTAACAGAACGACAGTTTTGATATAAAGACAAGTGACTAGATAGCCTACTAACTGGCTAGCCTGCTGACTAGCTCACTAGTCCAGTCTGCTATTTCCACACGCTACACCACGCCCACTCAAAGCGTTGGAAGCGTATGGTAACGCTGTCATGTGTTAGCACCGTTAGTGATACCAAACAGAGACTCCAGCCAACACCTTTAGTCTTGTTGCCCAGACGACATTTATGACATCACAAAAGAATTCCAACATTTCAGGTGTCATGGCACATACGAATCAACATACAAATTCCATACAAAAGGACACATTAGTATCAAGTCATTTACAATAGGGACAAATAAACAAATGAGGTCATATCTGACATTTACAATTATAGAATATTGCGAAGTGCACGGCCATTTGTCAAACACGAATAAAAACAATAGGCAGCCTTTTTGGATTCGTTCAGTAGATTGGGGCTTTTTGGATTCGTTCAGTAGATTGGGGCTGCTCTGGAGGCACTGATGCACACACACACACACACACACACACACACACACACACACACTCACACAGACACACTAACACACACACACACACACACACACACACAGACACACTAACTAACACACACACACACACACACACACACCACACACACACACACTCACACACAAACAAACAAACAAACAAACAAACAAACAAACAGACTAAAATGGTCCATTTTAGTATATTGTGCTGCTTAGCACCAGTTTCAGCGGAGTTTCCAAACACCCCTGGACTTTAGGGGGTAGAGAGAGAGAGAGAGAGAGAGAGAGAGAGAGAGAGAATTTTTTTGAATTTTAAAACAAACTTTATTGTACAACAACTGAGAGCACCGTACATCAGTACATCAAGTACATCAGTTATTCAAACATCGAGCAAAAGAAAGTTCATCATTTGTTACAGAGCACAGGGCACCATCCGTACACCATCTGTCTGTGAAAGACTCAATTGCCCTTGTTAGCTTATAAAAATGAAAATCAATAGTAATTCTGGACTTTATTAAGTTCTTGAAAACAGCTATAACATCATCTCCCATGTTCTGCTGGACTTTATTTTTTCGGCTCATATAAATAGCAAGCTTGGCCTGACCAACAATAAAATTAATAAGCTCACATTTTGTTCTGTGTTTCTGATTGTAGAAAAAACCAAGTATAAACCCTTGTTTGGTAAACACAATTCCAAAAGAAAATAACAAATGACTTAGCAAGCAAAACAATGAACTAAGCCTATTACACTCCATAAAGCAATGATAAATCGTCTCTCTCTCTGTACAGAATGGACAAGTATCACATATTGTTGGGTTCATCACAGACACTATGGCATTCACAGCAATGGCACCATGCAAGATCCTCCATTGAAGATCACCAGTTCTCTTTGTCAATGGAGACTTGTAAAAAACTCTCCACACAGGCTTGGTTTTGTCATCAATACCTAACTTGTCTCTCCACACAGTATCCGTTCTACCTTTCAGAGTAGCCCTATTGGCCACTTTCACAAGATTCTTGTATACAACCTTCCCAGTGACTGAATCTAAATGCATCCGATCACAGTCCCCAAGCACTAGCAGAGGGCTAGTGTGACCACATTCTGAAAGTGATGGTGAAAGTTTCATATTCGGAAGACCATCACTAGTATTACATAGAATGTTACCTTTAGTATAGTCTTCCAGGAGACTTTTCTCCAGGTAACTTAACACCGCACTTAGTTTATCCAAAAACCGTTTCACATATCTCTGAGACCTTATTCCTAAGAAAGAGGCTGTCGCCTGGACATTCTGTAAATTACAACCTGCTGTATTAACAACATGGCGTAATTGCAAGACTCCTTTCTCACAGAGCAGAGTTTTTAGACCAGCAAAGTTACATGACACATCAAATCGTGACCCCATAACAACAGGTTCTTCAAGTAACCAGTGCACAGAAGATAGTCCTCCTGCCCACTCATGATTGAAAAGCCCCCAAGCCCTAAAAAGGCTCTTGTAGAAAGGAGACAGTCCATCAAGCGCAAGTTGCTTTGTGTCCATTTGAAAAAGAGCAATGTCCAGGCCCAGGTTACTGACTTCACGCAGAATGCCAAGAGCCAGTGGTCTCCAGGCCAGAGTACTTGAAGCAGAGAGCAGTCGCTGGATGAACTGCAACCGAAAAGTGTCCCTCCTGCAAGCAAGATTAATAAGTCCTTGTCCTCCATCCTCCTTTGATAGGAAAAGGATGACTTGAGGGACCCAGTGTAGTTTATCCCAAAAGAAATGTACCACTTCCCTCTGAATACTCTCAATAAGTCCAACAGGGGGTTCCATACATGCAAATTTGTGCCATAAGGCTGATGCCACAAGGTTGTTAATTATAAGTGTGCGCCCCCTATATGATAGTTGAGGGAGCAGCCACTTCCATTTCCCCAAACGAAACTTAACCTTTTCCAAAACCCCTTCCCAGTTCTTTTGAACAAAAACATCATCACCCAAATAAACACCAAGATATTTAAACCCTTCCTTTTTCCAAACCATCCCACCTGACAAACCGGTGCACCTTTTTTCCCACTCTCCAACCCAAATAGCTTCGCTCTTCCCCCAGTTCACTTCAGCAGAAGAAAGAAAATTAAAATCCTTAACAATAGTTTGTAACACATTCAAATCATCACTGCCATTAACAAAAATGGTTACATCATCAGCATAAGCAGACAAAAAGAAACGTTCGTTACAGAAAGGCAAAGAAACACCCCTCAATTCAGACCGTAGCCTATGTAACAGGGGCTCAATTGCAATGGAGTAAAGCATGCCAGACAATGGACACCCCTGCCTGACCCCTCTTTTGACCTTAAAAGGGGCGCTCAGGCCTCCATTTATTTTCACCAAACTTTCACTGTTACAGTAAATAGCCCTGACCATAGCTGTGAAAACAGGGCTAAACCCAAAAGCGTCAAAAGTGGCCCACAAATAATCATGTTCAACATGGTCAAAAGCTTTTTGTTGATCTAGAGAGATCAGCCCCACATTAATGCCTGCATTTCTTGACGCAGTCATTAGGTCTCTGACTACCGCTATGTTATCAAAAATTGATCGGTCTGGTATACAATAAGATTGATCTGAATGCACTACTTGACCAATTACTTGTTTTAACCTCATAGCCAGAGCCTTGGACAGAATCTTCATGTCAGAGCATAGCAGGGAGACAGGGCGCCAGTTGCCTATTTCCTGCAAGTTACCCTTCTTGGGCAGAAGTGTAACCACCGCCCGGCGACAGCTAAGGGGAAAGCACCCTTCCCCCAAGCACTCACAGAGCACTGCAAGGAGGTCCTTCCCAACACATGACCAAAAAGCTTTATAGAAGTCAAATGGCAGACCATCAATCCCTGGGGCTCTGGCATTCTGCATACTCATGGCAGCCTGTTCAAGCTCATGAAGTGTTAGCACCTTATCTGTTACAGCATGACACTCATCAGGCACTTTAGGCAAATCATTGAAAAAAGGACTGGGCAACAGATCATTAGACACCAATTCAGTGTCGTACAACTTAGAATAAAAAGATCTTGCATAATTGCGAATCTGTGCAGGGTCAGACAACTCCTGGCCTGTTTCAGACCTCAGGATGTGCATTAACCGGCTCTGACCATTCTGCCTCTCTAAATTAAAGAAATACTTGGATGGAGCATCCATCAGCGTAACGTTCTGAAAACGGGAGCGTACTAAAGCCCCTTGTGCTCTGACTCCCAACAGTTCTTTTAGCCTGCCTTCCTTTCATCCAGGAGTTTAAGGTGGTCCCCGTCCCCTGCAGGTGTTACCAGCCTTTGAAGACGCAAGATATCATTTTCCACGACCTTGAGCGAGGAGATTGACTTAGTGACATTAGAGGTGTAATGCTGACAAAATATTCTTATTTGGACCTTGCCATAATCCCACCAATCCCGTAAAGAGGAAAAGGAGTCAATTTGCTTCCTAAAAGTATCCCAAAAGAAAATAAAGGTGTCCTTAAAGTGCTGATCTTCTAAGAGTGATGTGTTAAAACACCAGTAAGCACTTCTAGGCTTAAAAGCCTTAACACTCACATTACAAACAACCGCACAGTGATCAGAAAAAGTTGGCAGAATATGGCATGCTCTTAAAGTGTTGCGATGATTCTCCAGGGTATAAATTCTGTCTAGTCTTGCAAAGGAAATATAATTCCCTCTGCTGTGAGACCAAGTATACTGCCTGACACCTTGATGCAAGGTTCTCCATGTGTCACACAAATGATGAGCATTGATCAGTTTAATTACTGCCTTCTGGGAGGGCGCATGAGGCTCTAGGTGATTTCTATCTAGCTTGTCATCCACAGTACAGTTAAAGTCACCACCTACGAAAAGAAAGCTTTCTGCCTCCAAATCATTTAACACCTCATCAATTTTGCTAAAAAAAGTAACTCTGTCAGCTCCATTTGTTGGAGCATAAACATTTAAAAAAACCATGGTGTGGCTTTCAAAAACTGCTTTAATCATCAAAAGCCTCCCCTCCACAATATCCTGAACATGGCAGGAGAGCGGGAGAGAATCTTTAGAAAACAAAATCGCCACCCACTCACGGAGGACTTGTGACTAAAGAATATCTGCCATTCCATTCCCTTCAATCAACTTCATTTGTTTTATCACTGTGCGTTTCCTGAATTAGCATGACATTTATCTTTTTTAAATTAATAAAATCTATCAAAGTCAGCCTTTTCATTTTGTCTCTGGCACCGTTTAAGTTTAGAGTGCCAATTGTAAGGGCATTCGCGATCATCATGGATGTGTGGAGTTTGTAAACGTTGACTGCTCCTTAACTTTTTTCCTGAGTTTAGTCAGGAATTTTCGGAGGCGCGCAGCCTCCTTCCCAGAGAACACATTGTCTCTCAGAAAACATACAACATCATTAATAAACTGTTGCCGATCAGGAAAATAAAGCTCTGTTTCAACATTACGAAGCCCTTTGGTCTCATATAAAAAGCGGCTTATATCCTCTGCTTTGTACTTCAACGGTAAATCTCCTCCAGGTGCACAAACGTCACCAATCGAAGAGTCAGACAGATTAGAGCAAACAGACTCTTCGTCACTATCGTGTTCATCCCCTTTTTTTGCCCTTGGTACACAGCTTGCACTGTCCTCAGCCTTTCTCTTGAACGGGGTCTTAAATCCACCGCTCATTGCAACGTCTTGGGCAGGCTCTGGCGAAAGCAAGCCCGACACTTCGGCATTAACATTAACTGTAGGTGTTTCTAATACAGGTCTACCGTCTTTCTCGCTCAAAGCAGTCAACTCTTTCGTGATCAAATTAACTGCGCTATCATTTGAACCAGCTGGAGTGGAGCCACCAGCTGCGGCTACAAGCCCCTCTGTAATGAGGTCAATCAGGTGTTCCTCTGATTTGCTAGAGATGTTATGTGTGCTAGCTTCATGCGCAAATGCTTCGGCGGGCGAGGGGGGAGTTGCGGGGGGACCTTCTGAGCTCGTTTCAGCCACTTTCGGTGCACTTTCAGCACTGTTATTCTTTTTCCGTGGGCAGTCGCGGACGACGTGACCCACACAACCACAGTGAAAACACCTCAGCAATGCATCAGTCGTAGCATAAACTGTGTACTCAAATCCATCCACATTTAGCTTAATTGTCAGGTTGAGCTCTTCCTCCCCATTGTCAAGCACCATATACACCTGTCTCCGAAAGGAGACAACATGCTTTAGAAGCGTTGATTTGCAACCCAGAGAAATCTTCCTTATGGATGAAACCAGACGACCATAACCCGATAGCTTATCCTCAATCAAATTATCATTAATAAAAGGTGGAACGTTAGAAATAATAACTTTCTTGGAAGGGGAGCTAAGTGGAAGGACGGTTGTGTGTGCGTCATTCAGCACAATACCTGTTGCAATTACTTGTCTAGCTTTGTCAACCGTACTGATAAAGACCACAATTGCATTATTCATACGGGAGGCCGATTTAACATTTTCATGGCCAACCACATCACCAATGGCAAGACTACACTCCTCGACACTTGCGGAACACTGAATTTTAACCCCATGTTGTCTCGTTAGACGCTGAAATTCCATTATGCCCGTAGCAGTCACGCTGCCAGCCAAGGCTGGTGGCTAACTCGCGGGAGGGCAAACTAAAAAAATAAAGCAAACTAAAAACTATCTACAGCGTCTGTAGAGATTGATAACAACGGAAAATAACAAAGAAACAGTTTGCCGAAAAACATGTACAAAAAACGTACCAAAAAATAAGTTAGAATAGTTAGAAACCACTCACTTTCAGGAGCCGCTCAAACACTCAACCGCACGCGTAGAGAGAGAGAGAGAGAGAGAGAGAGAGAGAGAGAGGGAAAGAGGAGAGAAGAGGGAGGGAGAGAGGAGAAGGAAGAGAGAGAAGGGAGAGAGAGAGAGAGAGGAGAGAGAGAGAGAGAGAGAGAGAGAGAGAAGAGAGAGAGAGATGAGAGGGTGAAGAAGGGGTGGAGGAGAGAGAGAGAGAGGAGAGAAGAGGAGAGAGAGAGAGAGAGAGAAAGAGAGGAGAGAGAGAGAGAGAGAGAGAGAGATCAGAAGGGGTCTGTGGAGGAGAGAGAGAGAGAGAGAGAGAGAGAGAGAGAGAGAGAGAGAGAGATGAGAAGGGTGTCTGTGGGAGGAGAGAGAGAGAGAGAGAGAGAGAGAGAGAGAGAGAGAGAGAGAGAGAGAGAGAGAGAGAGAGAGAGAGAGAGAGGAGAGAGAGAGAGAGAGAGAGATGAGATGGTCATCAGAAGGGCCTGTCTGTGGGAGGAGAGAGAGAGAGAGAGAGAGAGAGAGAGAGAGAGAGAGAGAGAGAGAGAGAGAGATGAGATGGTCATCAGAAGGGCCTGTCTGTGGGAGGATGATAGATGGATGGATGGATGATGGAGGACTAACAGGAGGACTGTGTCAGCACTCCCACACGTGGTGATCCCTCCTGGAAGTGCACAACAACACAACAACAGCAACAACAGCAACAACAGCAACAACACTGAACAGTTAAAAGACATCAAATAGCCATATTTACTATATCTTGCCTCATGTATTCGGGCGTTACATTAGCGATGAAAAGATGGCTCTAGTTTTTGATGTTCAGCCGTGTGTGTGTGTGTGTGTATAAAGACGAGAGTTGAGGAGCGATTGAGCAGCAGCCCTGCAATACATGCAATACACTCCTCTTTGTCTTTTGTCTTTGTCTTTGTCTGCGCTCGTTTCTTGAGCAGAGCTTTACCACTTACCTCCATAGTTTAGGTGCATTCAGTGACTGAGTT
>NW_024880715.1:0-2500 GCF_900700415.2 Clupea harengus
GCCCTTTCCCTCTCAACCCCACTGCTCTTCCAGCCCTTTCCCTCTCAACCCCACTGCTCTTCCAGGCCTTTCCCTCTCATCTCCACTGCTCTTCCAGCCCTTTCCCTCTCAACTCCACTGCTCTTCCAGGCCTTTCCCTCTCAACTCCACTGCTCTTCCAGCCCTTTCCCTCTCAACCCCACTGCTCTTCCAGGCCTTTCCCTCTCATCTCCACTGCTCTTCCAGCCCTTTCCCTCTCAACCCCACTGCTCTTCCAGCCCTTTCCCTCTCAACCCCACTGCTCTTCCAGGCCTTTCCCTCTCATCTCCACTGCTCTTCCAGCCCTTTCCCTCTCAACTCCACTGCTCTTCCAGGCCTTTCCCTCTCAACTCCACGGCTCTTCCAGCCCTTTCCCTCTCACCATTGATCTGCGCTGCCACCGCCGCTCTTCTCATCCCCACACTCCTTCATCTTCCAGTCCATGATGTAGCCAATCAGAGGACAGGTGAGCAGACACAGCAGCTGCAGAGTGCCAAAGATGGAGGCGTAGTAGCTGACTGTGGAGAGAAGATGCATTAAATATACAGGGTTAGGGTTAGGGTCAATATACAGTAAATACACACTAGTACAACAACATGCATTAAATATACAGGGTTAGGGTTAGGGTCAATATACAGTAAATACACACTAGTACACACAACATGCATTAAATATACAGGGTTAGGGTTAGGGTCAATATACAGTAAATACACACTAGTACACACAACATGCATTAAATATACAGGGTTAGGGTTAGGGTCAATATACAGTAAATACACACTAGTACACACAACATGCATTAAATATACAGGGTTAGGGTTAGGGTTAATATACAGTAAATACACACTAGTACACACAACACACTATATTAAATATACAGGGTTAGGGTTAGGGTTAATATACAGTAAATACACACTAGTACACACAACACACTATATTAAATATACAGTAAATACAATACTAGTACACACAACACAATAAAGGAACACAATCGAACAGTCTTCTGTCATCTCTTACCCTTGTGATCAATGTCTTCCACCAATTCGTGAGAAGCTAGACGAAAGAAAAAGAAAAGATAAGTTATCTCAGGACTCCGGAGTTGTAGATCAGTATATTTATTCAATAACAATTGCAATCGGGCTCACTCACAGCACAAGGATGAACGTGAAGCAATTTCACTCACAAAGGTTTATATACTTATATACTTTTATCTAATTCTGACGCCATAAATGTTTAACATCTCAGTCAAAATAAAGTCCTCGACCGAGCTTCTTGTCTTCTTGTCAAGGATGTCTGATCTTCCCAGGGTCGAGAAAGCACATTTGGACCCTGTCACCACTGAGCTCACCCAAACACACACAGGAGGTGCCCTCACGGAGGTCTTACAGATGCAGACGGAGTGGCGCCAGTAACTACGTACTAATCAAAGTTACACACATACACAGGAACACAGTAAAGCCATGTTCCTGTTAACATAAGCACATGATTCATATAAGGTCATTATTAATACAGGGCACTTGATTATTATATTCTTAAGTCATTCACAGTGTTTGGTAATTATCTCCATCAGACGATGTTAAACAGACTGAACAGGTTGCCGTGGTGATTGTGTTGCCGTGGTGATTGTTTGAGTGTGTACTCACGGTTGGGTTCTCCGTGGGCCACCATCCACTCCAGCATCTTGTTCATCGCGCCCATGAAGAAGATGATGCGCAGCTGGGACATCGCCATGGTGATCAGACTCCAGGCGAAGATGGGGGTCAAGACGGAGCGTCGGAACGGCACGGCGTCTGAAGGAAACAAGGCTTTACTGGGGGAGCAGGAGGGCGTATATAACACATAACACACATCCCACATCTAGATTCAACCCCAGGTGTGTTATATAACACACATCCCACATCTGATTCAACCCCAGGTGTCTTAAATATATCAACACACATCCAACATCTAGATTCAACCCCAGGTGTCTTCTATAACAAGTTAACAACACACATCCCACATCTGATTCAACCCCAGGTGTCTTATATATCAAGTCAACACACATCCAACATCTAGATTCAACCCCAGGTGTCTTAAATATATCAACACAACACACATCCCACATCTAGGTTCAACCCCAGGTGTCTTCAACACACATCCCACATCTAGATTTACCCCAGGTGTCTTATATATCAACACACATCCCACATCAACCCCAGGTGTCTAATATATCAACACACATCCCACATCTGATTCAACACACATCCCACATCTGATTCAACACACATCCCACATCTAGATTCAACCCCAGGTCTCTTATGCTTGACTCATAGCATTCTTTATGATCTACGAAACAAAACTCAGAACATAAGTGCTATTCCCCTTACGCCTCGTGCACACTGTCTGCGATGCGTGTGTATAGCAGCTGTGTAACCTGTTGATTTTCATGTTAACAGGTGAGAGCATGTATGACTATTTCTCACGCGTGACGTAAGCAGGTCTC
>NW_024880715.1:5000-13357 GCF_900700415.2 Clupea harengus
CAACACACACCGTCTGCAAACACACACAAACACACAGGCACTGCACACAACACACACCGTCTGCAAATACACACACAGGCACTGAATACAACACACACCGTCTGCACACACACACAGGCACTGCATACAACACACACCGTCTACAAACACACACAGGCACTGCATACAACACACACCGTCTGCAAACACACACAAACACACAGGCACTGCACACAACACACACCGTCTGCACACACACACACAGGTAGTGCATACAACACACACCGTCTGCAAACACACAAACACACAGGCACTGTATACAACACACACCGTCTACAAACACACACAAACACACAGGCGCTCCATACAACACACACCGCCTGCAAACACACACACAGGCACTGAATACAACACACACCGTCTGCACACACACACAGGTAGTGCATACAACACACACCGTCTACAAACACACAGGCACTGCATACAACACACACCGCCTGCAAATACACACACAGGCACTGAATACAACACACACCGTCTGCACACACACACAGGTAGTGCATACAACACACACCGTCTACAAACACACAGGCACTGCATACAACACACACCGTCTGCAAACACACACACAGGCACTGCATACAACACACACCGTCTACAAACACACACACAGGCACTGCATACAACACACACCGTCTGCAAACACACACACAGGCACTGCATACAACACACACCGTCTGCAAACACACACACAGGCACTGCATACAACACACACCGTCTACAAACACACACACAGGCACTGAATACAACACACACCGTCTGCCTCTCAGCTCCCTCGTGACCTCAGCATGTCCATAGTGGTGTTCAACAGAAAACTGGTCCACTCTTGTGAAAAGAAGTTTCAGAACTGAAATATTTGAAATGAGGTGCCACTGTAGTAGGTTTGTGTGATTTCCTGATCTTGAGAGGATGGCTCTGAGAGTCAGGAACACACATATTCCATGTGCCCAGCAGGTTGTATAAAGAGTCAGGAACACACATATTCCATGTGCCCAGCAGGTTGTATAAAGAGTCAGGAACACACATATTCCATGTGCCCAGCAGGTTGTATAAAGAGTCAGGAACACACATATTCCATGTGCCCAGCAGGTTGTATAAAGAGTCAGGAACACACATATTCCATGTGCCCAGCAGGTTCCAAGGCCTGTTTCCCTGAACTCTAAATCTTAGACTGGACTCATTTGGGCCCGGTAGCCCAAGTTAGACTTTAATTATAGGCCCGTCTATATTTGTGTGTGTGTGTGTGTGTGTGTGTGTGTGTGTGTGTTTGTCTATATGTACAAATGTCAAATAAATGACATCAACTAATGGTTGTGTGTATCTAGGAGTGGGAGTGGGTGCGCTTTTGTGTTGTTATAAACAACACGTATGACAGTGAGTGTGTGTTTAAGGGAGAGTGTGTGAGTGTGTGTTTAAGGCAGAGTGTGTGAGTGTGTGTGTGTGAGTGTGTGTTTAAGGGAGAGTGTGTGAGTGTGTGAGTGTGTGTTTAAGGCAGAGCATGTATCTGTATGGTGGTGAGTGTGTGTTTAAGGCAGAGTGTGTGAGTGTGTGTGAGTGTGTGTTTAAGGAGAGTGTGAGTGTGTGTGAGTGTGTGTTTAAGGGAGAGTGTGTGAGTGTGTGTGTGTGAGTGTGTGTTTAAGGCAGAGTATGTATCTGTCCGTGTGGGTGAATGCATGACGACTCTGCTTTGGTAACAAACGATGACCTCAAAGCTCACAACAACAACATTGTGAAATGCTGCTCACACTGGTCACATACCAGCTTGACTGATGGGGGGCCATTTTGGCAGAGGCTCAGAGAGTGGGAGAGAAATGGACCGAGCCAGAGCCAGAGACGGACAAGGACTATGTGTGTGAGGCTTGTGTTTATGCCACTGTTCGTCACACTGGGCAGTGTGACGGGGGAGTAACAGTGTGTGACTGGGTGCGGGCATGTGATTCTGATAATGCAGTGTGTGTGATTGGGTTGGTAAATATAGCCTGGTATTCTCTTCTAAAGTCTCTGAGAGAAAGAGCAGGACAGACTGAGCCCCCTCACCTGTGTCTTTCCGATCTTTCTCGCGCACGTGCTCACAAACGTGCGCAGACACACACTTGTGTCACACATGTACTGTACACTCTCACATGATCTCTGAGTTTGCTTATCAATGTTCTCCCCTCACAGTGAGACCACGAGAGTGGAATATGGTGTGTGTGTGTGTGTGTGTGTGTGTGTGTGTATATGTGTGTGTTGTAGTCATCCCCTCATGACATCAAGGAGGGTGGGTATGGATTAGGGAAGGCGTGTGGGCATCCTGTGTTTCTGATTGGCTGTCACAGAAGGGGGCAGAATTCCCAACAGAAGACCTGTTCTCACGCACACACACACACACACACACACACACACACACTCTAGGGTGCGTGCAACCCCCACACACACCTGTCAGGGAAAAATAGAATGACGCCCCCCCCCCCCCCCCCAGACCTAGTGTCACACTCCTGGCCTTTGCGCTGTGCTGCTTACCGTCAGTGAGGTGAATGTCAGGCATATTCCTCCAAAGCCATTGAGGGACAGAGCCAGGAAGATGAGTGCAGAGAGCACTGGAAGGAGAGAGGGGGGGGGGGGTTACTTCAGGGCAGGGCAGTTCTGCCTTTTCATTGCAACTGTTTTCACACTGTACCTTTGGAAGGACACCTGAAGTGGTGTTATGTAACTGACGAGATGTTCGTTGATGTTTTGTGACTTAAGGAATGACTGCAATGAAGGCCATTAGCCAGCTAACAGCAGGAAGCTAACAGCAGGAATCGGGCTAATTGTGTGGGCATTACTGGCCCAAAGAGCACGCTATCTCAGGCTTACAAAACACGGGGGGAAAGGGGAAAAAGGAAAAGCAAGAATGGTGTCGTGGACAGAAGTGTCTAGAGTTTAAAATGGTTTGAAATGGTTCAAAATGGTATAAAATGGTTTAAAAGTGTTTAAAATAGTTTAAAATGGTTTAAAAGGGTTTAAAAGGGTTTAAAATAGTTTAAAATTGCTTAAAAGGGTTTAAAATGGCGTAGATTACTCTTACACTTCCATGAGAAACTTACAAAGCTATTAGACAAGTCAAGAATACTACACCTGAGAGCCAAGAAGACTTGTATGCAAATCACGGGCTCTTGTACTGTTACATAATGTACACAACGTGAGCTACTCACTCAACTCGGGCTCGTGTAGAACAGTGTGTGAGGATTTGATGACATATATGTATGACGTAAACAGGATACAATATATAGTTCATACGGTGAGACATGTATTTGAGAAATATGTACATATGTAATGATATCTGTATCTGAACACATTTTGATTCATACCTGCGGGGTCAGTTGATGACAAAGACATCATTGCGCAGGAAAGAGCAAAGCAAGCACTGAAAGAGAAGGAGAGAAGGGTAAGTTGGAATGACAACAAATCTAATGGTCTCACTTGCTGAGACTAGAGTATGATTATGTTGTGGCGAGAATGGGATCTCACTACACCTTTTCTTTCAATCAGAAGACCGGAGACTGGATGTAGAAATCTGGAGGTTTATTATTGTAATCAATAAGCTACAATAAGGAGATGGTCCATGGATTAGCTCGATCTCATTGTATAAACGTTTTGCATGCCATTTTAAGGCCTGTACATCGTGGGGTGTGTTCTATCTGGCTGTTTGCCAAAACCAATCAGAATGAACTATTCCCTCTACTCTATCTCCCCTGAGTACTCCTGTGTGTGTGTGTGCGTGTGTGTGTGTGTGTCTGGATCTCCTGAGACTCCCTGACATTCTCTGAGACCCCCTGAGACCCCCTTCTAACCGGGGGTTACTTGGAATGTGTCTTGTGTCGTGCTTTTAGTGCTGACTTTAAGATCAGTGAATCATGTCTATGGCTGAGTTACTGTTTTCCCGCCTAGTCTGCCCTTCCTAAAGTGAGACTTTCAAACTGATGAGTTAATCCATGTTCATCTTAACATACAAAATATCCCACAATTATCCTATTTCCCGCCAAACAAGAAAGCTCTGAACTTATCCCACACATGCACAGACATCTCTTCTCACCACGTGCCCGCACCAACAACCAACCCACCCATTCAGACTCTTAATCCTGGAATGAAACTCGACCTGCTGCCTTGAAAGTTCATAGTAGAACTCAAAAGGGCGTGTCCTCCAAGCGCGGCTCCAGGTGTTTGCTCTTACCTGCCCATGAGTCGTAGCGGGCGAGGCCCGAACCTGTCCATGAGGATGCCCAGAGGCAGGGTGGTGGCGCTCAGGAGGAAGGAGCCGATGGTGAAGCCCAGGTTCAGCATCTCCTCCTGGGACACGCAACTCGACCAGTTCCCAGAGGTGCTAGTGAGCATCACGACTGACTCATTACCTTGAGATAGAGGGGGGTGACAGTAGAGGCGTGAGAGAAGGTGGGTGGTTTTCATGCCAAACCAGCATGTTTCATCTTCCCTGTGTATGATTTGGCCATTGGAGTGCAACTGACGATGAGGGCAAGAGACGGACACTGAGGGGCAAGGGACGGGCGGTGTGATGTGACCTCGGTGATGTGACCTCGGTGATGTGACCTCGGTGACCTACCTGTGCAGAGGTGGGAGTAGAAGCCCTCGTGCTTGAGCATGATGAGCAGGGAGCCCCAGCCCAGCAGCACCGCGGAGCACAGCAGGTTCTCCAGCACCGCGGTGATCGCCATCCACCAGCGCCGCCCGTACGCCTGCGCCAGAGATGGAGCCATCGCCCTGTCAGGAGGGGAGAGAGAGAGAGAGAGAGAGAGAGAGAGAGATGGAGAGAGAGGGAGAGAGAGAGAGAGAGGGAGAGAGAGAGAGATAAAGAGAGAGAGAGAGAGAGAGAGAGAGAGAGAGAGAGGAGAGAGAGAGGGAGAGAGAGGGAGAGAGAGAGGAACTCAAGCTTTAGATTCCTTTACAAGTCCATACTGAGTACTAGGACACCAAGTGACAGGACGTCTAGGGATCACTTCCCCGGCTGTGTGACTTTGTTCTATTTTTATGAGGTAGGCTACAGTGGTCAAACATCTGCACAGGTTTTGAGTTTATCAGAGTATTGACTTCTTCTGGAGCAGTAAGAATACGAGCAAAGAATATCAGCATATTCACATGAAACACAGATGCACTACGTGAATACAATTCCAAGGAGAAAAGTACAGCTTTGTTGATTCCGAATGACCCATAAAAGGAATGACAGTGTCATGTGTGTGTGTGTGTGTGTGTGTGTTGTGTGTGTGTGTGTATGTGTGTGTGTGTGTGTGTGTGTGTGTGTGTGTGTGTGTGTATTGTGTGTGTGTGTATGTGTGTGTGTGTGTGTGTGTGTGTGTGTGTGTGTGTGTGTGTGTGTGGGAATGACAGGCTACACTACACTGGCCAAACTCCAATCTAGTCCTGTGGGCCTGCACTGACTAATGAATATCCCACAAGCCTCTGGTGCTCAATGGCAGCTGTGTCTGCTGTTGTGGCCAGCCAAGTGTCAGGGGCACATTGTGTGTGTGTGTGTGTGTGTTTGTGTACAGTGTGTGTGTGTGTGTGTGTGTGTGTGTGTGTGTGTGTGTGTGTGTGTGGGGGCATGTTTGCATGTGATTGCGTGCTCTGGAAAGACAGATGGTGGGTCACAATAGTCTTCAAAGACTGAGGTGACCCGCTGTTGACGTAGTGATCAGGTTCGGGCCAAAACACGAGAGCACACACACACACACACACACACACACACACACACGCACACAAACACGAGAGCACACACCCACATGCAAACAAATATAGACACACGTAGCAGAATGACGGCCCAGGTACTTGCAAATTCACTAGGAACATTGAGTTACAAGCAAAACACCCAGAAACAGGAAGACTCAATTAGCTAACAGGGGACATTGAAGAGAGAGGAGGGTGCTCCTGTGGTCACTTGACTGCTGTTAGTAGGGACAGTGGCTGTGTGTGTCTGTGTTTGTGGGGGAGGTCACACATCAAGGAAGTCGACAAAATAGCCTTTCCTTGGAGTTTGTGTTCAGATTCTTGTGAATATGCGTATCCTGTGATTTTCTTTATCTTCTCTTACTCACTTTGTATGTGCACGCCAGAATATCTGTGTGTATGTGAGTGTGTATAATGTGCTTAGACATGGGTCAGGGGGTCCCTTCATGTTCAATAGGGCAGATTACAAGGGGATTTTTTTAGTAACTGACACTCTTAGGACCTAGCGCTGAGAAGTTTAAATCCCAGGATTGTGGAGAGGGGGACTGTGGCATGGTTACCATGGTAACATGGTAACGTTAGGCTAACTATTATGTTACAGGTAAGTTTTACCCGTCTAAATAACGCTACGGCAAGTCATGGCAGTATTGTAATCATTTATCGCCTACTAAGTTAGGTTGACACATTAACTATTATATTATACCTAAATACTAACCATACATACTTTCCCCTGCGTATTCTAGTGTCGACCTATTGAATGTGTTACCTGCACAAAACTAGTGTATTTAAAAATCTCTTGATGGCTTTCAATCGGCTGCCTGCAGGCTCTTCGAAACTCAAGTGACCTTAAATAGGCAACCACCTACAGGGGACTCCTCGAGTGGCAAACTCATGTGCTAACCAAAGGTTTTGATTTTACTTTATTTACCAACCTAGTGGAAAGGCGCAGATGTGTATTTTTTTTTTCATTCACACTTACGGATTTCCTACATGGCACGGGGAGCTCAAGTAGCATCCTCACGTCATTTCTTATGGTATAGGGTTTCAGTAGCATAGAATAGGCTATCCGACCCCCACCCTAACAAAGTACGCTAGCAAAACCATCGTAGAAACTTGGAACCATTTGTTAACACAATTATAATCATGTAACCAACAATGTATAAGGGCAAACCATACCATACCATAATTCCGTTTAAAGCCGAAAAATTAACATCGCGCACCTAAGGTATTTTGACAAGCATACACAAAACTCGCCGACATGATCTTTCAGATATGAAATGAATGAACGTTAACATTTATGACGAAATCTCGTGCCACGTTTCGCTACTGTAACGAGCAAATCATTGTGTACATTTTCACCGAGCCAATGTAATAAATCTGACTCAGCAGTTAAGTTAATATTTGGATATCATATTAATACTTACTTCATTTTTGACTTTTTGTTAGACGGTATCCCCACGTGTTCCGATTTACTTCCTGAGATCCACCCAAATGTGCGCTAAAATGTCTGATGTAGAATCTCACAAGTCAGTACTTCACCACTTAAATTCCCCTATTCATTATTCATTTTCTCTGCTTTAAATTATTTAACGAAAGAAATACTCCTTTCACGGTAGGTGAGAAGAGCACGTCACAGCTTTCGACCGGGCTTTGACGTGAATAGGCACTCTTAGTGAGCTTGTGTTGACTTTTTGTAGTTCAGTTACCACTCTGTTCAAGTATGGCCCTCCCCAAAAGGCTTATCACTTAACGACTCACGTCTCTCTCTCTGTTTCTCTCTCTCTCTCTTACACACACATACACACATTTTCCTAACGGCAGCTAGATATGACACAAAGTGTTTGCTGTGGAGTTGCTGTTTTTTTTCTTTTCTTAAAGGAATCCATAGATCAGCAAGGAAAGTTGATCCATCCTTTAACCGGCTAAGCTACAAGCCAGAATAGGTGGCTCATGACTTTTTTGCCTTAATAATTGTGTGTACAGGTTTGTATACAGGATTAACTAGTAGAGTGGAAACGTCCATTAAACCGACACCATCCTCAGGCTACCTCCATGGGGTGGGGTGTTACAACGTTGCTGGTGAAATTTTGCATTAAACTTCTTCCACAATGTATTCACTATTTTTGGTCACAACTAGTCACATCGAGTTTCATGATTGGGTTCCCATTGCCTGATGCAGGGCCCAATAGTTAAGCTACTTCCACAAAAGATGCAGGGCCTAATAGTTAAGCTACTTCCCCAAAAGACTTTTAAACAACTGCAGCTCATTCATAATGCTGCTGCTAGAGTTGTATCCAGGACCACGTGAACAGAGCACATTACTCCAGTTTTTTTTGTTTTACACTGGCTTCCAGTTAGCTACAGAATGAAGTTTAAAACGCTGTGACTAGTCTATTAATCACTGAATGGTTTTGGCCCCGAATACATCTCTGATATGTTTAAAGAAACGAGTAGGGCTCTTAAATCCATGGCCAAACCTAACATGGTGAAGCAACATTTAGCTGTTATGCTGAATGTAACTGAAACAAACTCCCATCTTAGATGTGCCCAAAAAGTAGCAACTTTTAAGCCCAGGTTTAAAACATTATATTTTTCATGTGCCTATGATTGAGCTTTAA